>NC_088405.1:12458676-12513676 GCF_034236695.1 Oncorhynchus nerka
AGAGGGAGAGGGAGCGTTAGAGAGGGAGTGTTAGAGAGGGAGAGGGAGTGTTAGAGAGGGAGAGGGAGCGTTAGAGAGGGAGAGGGAGAGGTTAGAGGGAGCGTTAGAGGAGAGAGGGAGAGGTTAGAGAGGGAGAGGGAGAGGGGGCGTTAGAGAAGGTTAGAGGGAGAGGAGTTAGAGAGAGGGAGAGGGAGTGTTGGAGAGGGAGGGAGCGTTAGAGAGGGAGAGGGAGCGTTAGAGAGGGAGCGTTAGAGGGAGAGCGTTAGAGGGAGGGAGCGTTAGAGAGGGAGAGGGAGTGTTAGAGAGGGAGGGAGAGGGTTAGAGCGTTAGGGAGAGGGAGCGTTAGAGAGAGAGGAGAGGGAGCGTTAGAGGGAGGCGTTGAGAGAGAGGGAGTGTTAGAGAGAGGGTTAGAGAGGAGGGAGCGTTAGAGAGGGAGAGAGGAGCGTTAGAGAGAGGGAGCGTTAGAGGGAGCGTTAGGGAGAGGGAGGAGAGAGGAGCGTTAGAGAGGGAGAGGAGCGTTAGAGGAGGGAGCGTTAGAGAGGAGAGGGAGCGTTAGAGAGGAGGGTTAGAGGTTAGAGAGAGGAGCGTTAGAGAGGAGCGTTAGAGAGGGAGCGTTAGAGAGAGGTTGGAGAGGCGTTAGAGAGAGGAGCGTTAGAGAGGAGAGGGAGCGTTAGAGAGGAGGGAGCGTTAGAGAGGAGAGGGTTAGAGAGAGGGAGCGTTAGAGGAGCGTTAGAGAGGGAGGGAGCGTTAGAGAGGAGAGAGAGGGAGAGAGGAGTTAGAGAGGAGAGGAGCGTTAGAGAGAGGGAGAGGGAGCGTTAGAGAGGGAGCGTTAGAGAGGGAGAGGGAGCGTTTAGAGAGGGAGAGGGAGCGTTAGAGGGTTAGAGCGTTAGAGAGGGAGAGGGAGCGTTAGAGAGGAGAGGGAGTTAGGAGAGCGTTAGAGAGAGGAGCGTTAGAGAGGGAGCGTTAGAGAGGAGAGAGAGGGAGGGAGCGTTAGAGAGGTTAGAGAGGGAGTGTTAGAGAGGGAGAGTTAGGTTAGAGAGGGAGGCGTTAGAGAGGGAGGGAGAGGTTAGAGCGTTAGAGAGGAGGAGAGAGAGGAGCGTTAGAGAGGAGAGGGAGCGTTAGAGAGGGAGAGGGAGCGTTAGAGAGGGAGAGGGGAGAGGAGCGTTAGAGAGGGAGGGAGCGTTAGAGAGGGAGAGGGAACGTTAGAGGGAGCGTTAGAGAGGGGAGAGGGGAGCGTTAGAGAGTTAGAGAGGGAGAGGGAGGCGTTAGAGAGGGAGGGGAGCGTTAGAGAGAGAGAGGGAGCGTTAGAGAGGGAGAGGGAGCGTTAGAGAGGGAGGAGCGTTAGAGGAGGGGAGCGTTAGAGAGGGAGCGTTAGAGAGGAGTTACAGAGGGGGAGCGTTAGAGAGAGAGAGAGGGAGCGTTAGAGAGGAGAGGAGCGTTAGGAGGGAGGGAGCGTTAGAGAGAGGAGGTTAGAGAGAGGGGACGTTAGAGGAGCGTTAGAGAGAGGGAGGGAGAGTTAGAGGGGAGAGAGGAGGGAGCGTTAGAGAGGAGAGGGAGCGTTAGAGAGGGAGAGGCGTTAGAGAGGGAGCGTTAGAGAGGGAGAGGGAGTGTTAGAGAGGGAGAGGGAGCGTTGGAGAGGGAGCGTTAGAGAAGGAGAGGGAGCGTTAGAGAAGGAGAGGGAGCGTTAGAGAGGGAGAGGGAGCGTTAGAGAGGGAGAGGGAGCGTTAGAGAGGGAGAGGGAGCGTTAGAGAGGGAGAGGGAGCGTTAGAGAGGGAGAGGTGTTATTGTGTGCGCGCGTGCACGTGTTTGTAAGCAAGGAAAGGGGATGATGGTGTTTTCTTCATCTGTTTATTCACCTGTCATTGGTTTTGATAATGATTACTAGGCCCCCCCTCTGTTTCTCTCTCCTTCTCTCCCCCCCTCCCTCCCCTATCCCTCTCCATCCCTCTCCCTCCCCCTCCCTCCCCTATCCCTCTTTCTCCATCCCTCTCTCCCTCCCTCCCTCCCTCCTCCTCCCTCCCTCCCTCCCTCTGTCTCCCCTCCCTTTGTCTCCCTCTGTCTCCCTCCCTCCCTCCCTCCCTCTGTCTCCCTCCCTCCTCCCTCCCTCTGTCTCCCTCCCTCCCTCAGTCCCATCTCTCTCCCTCTGTCTCCCTCCCTCCCTCTGTCTCCCTCCCTCCCTCCCTCAGTCTCCTCCATCTCTCCCCTCCTCCCTCTGTCTCCCTCCCTCCCCTCCCTCCCTCTGTCTCCCTCCCTCCCCTCCCTCCCTCTGTCTCCCTCCCTCCCTCCCTCTGTCTCCTCCCCTCCCTCAGTCTCCATCTCTCTCTCCCTCCCTCTCTCCCCTCCCTCCCTCCCCTCTCTCCCTCTCCCTCTCCCCCTCCCTCCCTCCCCCCCTCCCTCCCTCCCTCCCTCCCTCCCTCCTCCCTCCCTCCCTCCCTCTCTCTCTCCCCTCCCTCCCTCTCTCCCTTCCCTCCCTCTCTGTGTATCAGGTGACAGGGGGATTGGGGTTGATAATCAGGGTCTGTATTTTCTCATCAGTCTTAAATCAGACCAATTACACGCTAGCTGATGGAGAGCATGGTCAGGTTGATGTAGGGTGATAAGAAACACACACACACAGATACAGACAAGCACACACACACACACACAGATACAGACAAACACACACACACAGATACAGACAAGCACACACACACACACACAGATACAGACAAACACACACACACAGATACAGACAAGCACACACACACACACACACAGATACAGACAAGCACACACACACACACACACACAGATACAGACAAACACACTCACACAGATACAGACACGCACACACACACACACACACAGATACAGACAAACACACACACACCCCTCTAGGATTAAGCGCTCTGTCTCAGGGTATCTGTCTCTTATCAGAGACAACCATCCCTGACATGACCTGTCTACTGCCATGGCTGCAGTGTTACACACACACACACACACACACACACACACACACACACACACATGTATACACACATTTACTTAAGGTTATTGTGATGTGCAGTAACAGTCAAAAGTTTGGACACACCTACTCATTCAAGGGTTTTTCTTTATTTTTACTATTTTCTACATAATATTGAAGACATCAACACTATGAAATAACACATATTGAATCATGTAGTAACCCCAAAAGTGTTAAACAAATCTATATATATTTTACATTCTTCAAAGTAGCCCCCCTTTGCCTTAATGACAGCATTGCACACACTCTTACGAGCCTCTCTTGTGCCTCTCTTGGGCTGAGGGATATTTTAGCCCAGGCTAAGTGAGTGTTCACACGTGGACATTGTAAAGTGGGCTAGCACCAACCTTAGCCCAGGGCTAGCTGGCCCTGCTCCGGATCAGGGTTAGAACCGACTTTTTGTGGTTAGCCCCAAAAACACGGTGCCAAAATAGCCCGTGTGAAAATGGAGTCAAGAACAACGCCTTGAATGCTCTCTGTCCAATCACAAAAGCAGCACTTTAGCTTAATTTACATATGATGTTGATACCTGTAATGTGTCCTGTATGTTATTTTGATACGTCAATTTATCCCCCTCTACCCTCATCTCCTCAACCCCCTCACTGTCTCACCCCCCCACCACTCCTCCTCTCTCATCCCCCCTCACTGTCTCACCCCCACCACTCCTTCTCTCTCATCCCCCTCTACCCTCATCTCCTCAACCCCCTCACTCTCACCCCCCCCCCCACCACTCCTCCTCTCTCATCCCCCTCTACCCTCATCTCCTCAACCCCCTCACTGTCTCACCCCCCACCACTCCTCCTCTCTCATCCCCCTCTACCCTCATCTCCTCAACCCCCTCACTGTCTCACCCCCCACCACTCCTCCTCTCTCATCCCCCTCTACCCTCATCTCCTCAACCCCCTCACTGTCTCACCCCCCACCACTCCTCCTCTGTCATCCCCCTCTACCCTCATCTCCTCAACCCCTCACTGTCTCACCCCCCACCACTCCTCCTCTGTCATCCCCCTCTACCCTCATCTCCTCAACCCCTCACTGTCTCACCCCCCACTCCTCCTCTCTCATCCCCCTCTACCCTCATCTCCTCAACCCCCTCACTGTCTCACCCCCCACTCCTCCTCTCTAAGTCATTAGGTTTGGTGTAGTAATTACTAAGTGGTTTAGTTTGGTAATGGCTGGTTTGGTGTAGTAATGAGATGTGTTCCTGTGTAAGTGGTTTAGTTTGGTGATGGCTGGTTTGGTGTAGTAATGAGATGTGTTTCACCCTGTGTAAGTGGTTTAGTTTGGTGATGGCTGGTTTGGTGTAGTAATGAGATGTGTTCCTGTGTAAGTGGTTTAGTTTGGTGATGGCTGGTTTGGTGTAGTAATGAGATGTGTGTTTTTACCCTGTGTAAGTGGTTTAGTTTGGTGATGGCTGGTTTGGTGTAGTAATGAGGTGTGTTTCACCCTGTGTAAGTGGTTTAGTTTGGTGATGGCTGGTTTGGTGTAGTAATGAGGTGTGTTTCACCCTGTGTAAGTGGTTTAGTTTGGTGATGGCTGGTTTGGTGTAGTAATGAGGTGTGTTTCACCTGTGTAAGTGGTTTAGTTTGGTGATGGCTGGTTTGGTGTCTGAGGTGTGTTTCACCCTGTGTAAGTGGTTTAGTTTGGTGATGGCTGGTTTGGTGTAGTAATGAGGTGTGTTTCACCCTGTGTAAGTGGTTTAGTTTGGTGATGGCTGGTTTGGTGTAGTAATGAGGTGTGTTTCACCCTGTGTAAGTGGTTTAGTTTGGTGATGGCTTTTGGTGTAGTAAAGGTGTGTTTCACCCTGTGTGAGTGGTTTAGTTTGGTGATGGCTGGTTTGGTGTAGTAATGAGATGTGTTTCACCCTGTGTAAGTGGTTTAGTTTGGTGATGGCTGGTTTGGTGTAGTAATGATGTGTTTCTGTGTAAGTGGTTTAGTTTGGTGATGGCTGGTTTGGTGTAGTAATGTTGATGTGTTTCACCCTGTGTAAGTGGTTTAGTTTGGTGATGTGGTTTGGTGTAGTAATGATACAAGTTTCACCCTGTGTAAGTGGTTTAGTTTGATGTGGTTTGGTGTAGTAATGAGGTGTGTTTCACCCTGTGTGGGTCTGTTGATGTTTGGGATGGTGGTTTGGTGTAAACCATGAGGTGTGTTTCACCCTGTTGATGGCTGGTTCTGTATACCCACTTCAAGGTGTAGTAACTGTGGTGTTGATGAGCCAACAGTACCCTGTGTACAAGGTGGGTCTGTTGATGTTCTGTACATACAAGGTGTTTCACCCTGTCTGTTGATGTTCTGTATGTAAAACATACAAGTGGTCTGTTGGTCTGACATGTTCTGTGGCCATCCCTGTGGGTCTGTTGATGTTCCAGATGAGCCCACTTCAGTAAAACATACAAGGTGGGTCTGTTGATGTTCTGTAAAACATACAAGGTGGGTCTGTTGATGTTCTGTACATACAAGGTGGGTCTGTTGATGTTCTGTAGTAAAACATACAAGGTGGGTCTGTTGATGTTCTGTACATACAAGGTGGGTCTGTTGATGTTCTGTACATACAAGGTGGGTCTGTTGATGTTCTGTACATACAAGGTGGGTCTGTTGATGTTCTGTACATACAAGGTGGGTCTGTTGATGTTCTGTAAAACATACAAGGTGGGTCTGTTGATGTTCTGTACATACAAGGTGGGTCTGTTGATGTTCTGTATAATACATACAAGGTGGGTCTGTTGATGTTCTGTAGTAAAACATTCTGTACAAGGTGGGTCTGTTGATGTTCTGTACATACAAGGTGGGTCTGTTGATGTTCTGTAGTAAAACATACAAGGTGGGTCTGTTGATGTTCTGTAGTAAAACATACAAGGTGGGTCTGTTGATGTTCTGTAGTACATACATACAAGGTGGGTCTGTTGATGTTCTGTATACAAGGTGGGTCTGTTGATGTTCTGTACATACAAGGTGGGTCTGTTGATGTTCTGTACATGGCTGTTGACTGTAAGGTGGGTCTGTTGATGTTCTGTACATACAAGGTGGGTCTGTTGATGTTCTGTACATACAAAGGTGGGTCTGTTGATGTTCTGTACATACAAGGTGGGTCTGTTGATGTTCTGTAGTAAAACATACAAGGTGGTTCTGTTGATGTTCTGTACAAGGTGGGTCTGTTGATGTTCTGTACATACAAGGTGGGTCTGTTGATGTTCTGTAGTAAAACATACAAGGTGGGTCTGTTGATGTTCTGTAGTAAAACATACAAGGTGGGTCTGTTGATGTTCTGTACATACAAGGTGGGTCTGTTGATGTTCTGTAGTAATACATACAAGGTGGGTCTGTTGATGTTCTGTACATACATATAAGGTGGGTCTGTTGATGTTCTGTAGTAAAACATACAAGGTGGGTCTGTTGATGTTCTGTAGTAAAACATACAAGGTGGGTCTGTTGATGTTCTGTACATACATATAAGGTGGGTCTGTTGATGTTCTGTAGTAATACATACAAGGTGGGTCTGTTGATGTTCTGTAGTAATACATACAAGGTGGGTCTGTTGATGTTCTGTACATACATACAAGGTGGGTCTGTTGATGTTCTGTAGTAAAACATACAAGGTGGGTCTGTTGATGTTCTGTATACATACAAGGTGGGTCTGTTGATGTTCTGTACATACAAGGTGGGTCTGTTGATGTTCTGTACATACAAGGTGGGTCTGTTGATGTTCTGTAGTAAAACATACAAGGTGGGTCTGTTGATGTTCTGTACATACAAGGTGGGTCTGTTGATGTTCTGTATACATACAAGGTGGGTCTGTTGATGTTCTGTAGTAAAACATACAAGGTGGGTCTGTTGATGTTCTGTACATACAAGGTGGGTCTGTTGATGTTCTGTACATACAAGGTGGGTCTGTTGATGTTCTGTACATACAAGGTGGGTCTGTTGATGTTCTGTAGTAATGCATACATACAAGGTGGGTCTGTTGATGTTCTGTAGTAAAACATACAAGGTGGGTCTGTTGATGTTCTGTAGTAAAACATACAAGGTGGGTCTGTTGATGTTCTGTAGTAAAACATACAAGGTGGGTCTGTTGATGTTCTGTAGTAATACATACAAGGTGGGTCTGTTGATGTTAAACTGTATTCATCTCCATCTGTTGATGTTCTGTACTAATACATATGGGGCCTGTTGACCTGTTAAACCTCTGTATGTTCTGTAGTAAAACATCACCTCCATCACCACTGTTTCTATAATACATACTATGGGGCCACTTCACCTGTTAAACCTCGTATTCATCTCCATCACCACTGTTTCTATACTCTATGGGGCCACTTCACCTGTTAAACCTCGTATTCACCTCCATCACCACTGTTTCTATACTCTATGGGGCCACTTCACCTGTTAAACCTCGTATTCACCTCCATCACCACTGTTTCTAAACTCTATGGGGCCACTTCACCTGTTAAACCTCGTATTCATCTCCATCACCACTGTTTCTAAACTCTATGGGGCCACTTCACCTGTTAAACCTCGTATTCACCTCCATCACCATATCACTGTTTCTATACTCTGTGGGGAAACTGCTTTTTTCTCATTTCTGTTGTCAAAGAGAAGAAATTAGAAAATGTCCCCGCGTGAGGTCATCAGGGTCTCTGAGCAAATGTCCCCGTGTGAGGTCATCAGGGTCTCCTGAGTAAATGTCCCCGTGTGAGGTCATCAGGGTCTCCTGAGTAAATGTCCCCGTGTGAGGTCATCAGGGTCTCCTGAGAAAATGTCCCCGTGTGAGGTCATCAGGGTCTCCTGAGTAAATGTCCCCCGTGTGAGGTCATCAGGGTCTCCTGAGCAAATGTCCCCGTGTGAGGTCATCAGGTTCTCCTGAGCAAATGTCCCCGTGTGAGGTCATCAGGGTCTCTGAGCAAATGTCCCCGTGTGATGTCATCAGGGTCTCTGAGCAAATGTCTCCCGTGTGAGGTCATCAGGGTCTCCTGAGTAAATGTCCCCGTGTGAGGTCATCAGGGTCTCCTGAGTAAATGTCCCCCGTGTGAGGTCATCAGGGTCTCCTGAGTAAATGTCCCCGCGTGAGGTCATCAGGTTCTCCTGAGCAAATGTCCCTGTGTGAGGTCATCAGGGTCTCCTGAGCAAATGTCCCCGTGTGAGGTCATCAGGTTCTCCTGAGTAAATGTCCCCGTGTGAGGTCATCAGGTTCTCCTGAGTAAATGTCCCCGTGTGAGGTCATCAGGATGTCTTTATTTATTTTGATTCAGTGACTTTCAACAACTAGTTCCCAGCCTGGGGGAGGATGTTTGACTCGCTGTGTCCCAGCGAAACTCATATTAGTTGGGGGGGTTGTGAGAAAGAGTTATACAACTAAATTAAAATGTTATTATTATTCTTGTCATTAAGGTGGGAGACTTCGAGACAGACACCAACGCCTCCATCGGCCAGGACAAGTTCTATGCTGAGCTAAACGTCAGTGACGCTAATGCCCAGACCACTGGATCCAGTGGGGACGTTAGCATCGGAGCTAACGGCGCTAGCGCCACCAATGGAGCCGTGGGGAAAGAGGAGGAGGAGATGGAGGTGGTGAGGAAGAGTGAGACTGTATCTTTCTCCCTCCCTGACTTTGGGGTGTCCCCCTCTTCTCCCAGCTCGCCCCCCCTCCCCTTGCCCCGCGCGGCTCTACCCCCCACCGCCACAGAGTCCTCCCACCCCAGAGCCGCGCCTCGCTCCCTTGCCACCACACCTCTGGGAGACGATCGCCGTCAACTACAACTACCCCTGAAGGCAGTCACCCTGGACCTGAGCCAGCTCCCTCTGAGGACGGAGAGAGGGATGGAGAGAGGGATGGAGAGAGGGATGGATAGAGGGATGGAGAGAGGGATGGAGAGAGGGACGGAGAGGGAGACGGAGAGGGGGATGGAGAGAGGGACGGAGAGGGGGATGGAGAGAGGGACGGAGAGGGGGATGGAGAGAGGGACGGAGAGGGGGATGGAGAGGGGATGGAGAGAGGGACGGAGAGAGGGACGGAGAGGGAGACGGAGAGAGGGACGGAGAGGGAGACGAGGGAGCAGGAAGGGATGAGGGATGGAGCCCCGGACAACGGGGCCATAGATTCAGGGTCCCCTACACGGCAAGGAGCCTCTGTAGGGACCTCGTCTCCCTCCTCCCACAAGCTGGGCTTCTCCTACAACCGTGATGCTGACCTCATCAAGAAGAAGAGGGCCAGCCTCCGTCACTCTGAGTCTGAGACCGCCTCCGACTGCAGCAACCCCACCCCTAACAACCACGCTGACACGCCCACTAAACAGGTAAATGTCTAGACATTCCTTCTGATTTGATTGATTGATTGTTGGATTGATAGACTGATGAATTATATCTCAGGTTCATACACCGTTTGGTCTTAATGAGACCTTTTAAGGACACCAGCTGTAGACACTCTGACTCTTAACAGGTCAACCCACTAACGACGGTTCGTTCTTCACCTCCACGCGTTTATTTCACCTAATGAAACTACTCATCTTCCCATCAGTGATCAGTGTAATCAGGGGGGTCTTGTCCGAAGCTACAACCTGATGAATGTAGTAACAGTGTAGCTTCGTGCTGAAGAGGCAGAGTTGAGAAACACCGATCCAGTCAAACAGCATGTGGTGCTTCTGATGGATTTCTGCTACGGAGAAAACTGCTGCTTCCCATCCCGTTTCAGACGTTGTCACCGTGGGCCCGAGCAGCCGTCAGGTGGAGAGGCGCTAACATTACCCAAACATCCCACAAGCTCTTTTGACATTTCATTATATTTTTCATTATATTTCTCATCCCGCTGTGTGATGGCAGGTTGTGCTCTGGCTGCGTGGATACGCTTCACAGGACACGCCTCCGTTCTCACACACACACACACACACACACGCCTGTCTGCCTGCCTTAACCCCTCGATCATAACACCGTTTAACACCTTGAAAGGTCGCGGTGGAGGTCACTGCAGTCATAATGCTACGTCTACGTCACAGCTGTATATTAAATGATTAGCATCACTGTTATGGCTTTGTGGTCCGACTTGGAAAACTCCAGATTTACGTTATTTCCAGCGTGACCAGATTGTAGCAGGTTTTGAACCTTGTTCAGCTCTGCAGAGTGGCCACTAGCTGGCACAGCCTCATAGTCATCAAATCATAGTCAACCTATTCTTAACCACACTGCTAACCCTAATGCCTAACCTTAACTTAAAAAAAAAAAGTTTTTATTTCACCTTTATTTAACCAGGTAGGCTAGTTGAGAACAAGTTCTCATTTGCAACTGCGACCTGGCCAAGATAAAGCATAGCAGTGTGAACAGACAACACAGAGTTACACATGGAGTAAACAATTAACAAGTCAATAACACAGTAGAAAAAAGTCTACATACATTGTGTGCAAAAGGCATGAGGAGGTAGGCGAATAATTACAATTTTGCAGATTAACACTGGAGTGATAAATGATCAGATGGTCATGTACAGGTAGAGATATTGGTGTGCAAAAGAGCAGAAAAGTAAATAAATAAAAACAGTATGGGGATGAGGTAGGTGAAAGTGGGTGGGCTATTTACCGATAGACTATGTACAGCTGCAGCGATCGGTTAGCTGCTCAGATAGCAGATGTTTGAAGTTGGTGAGGGAGATAAAAGTCTCCAACTTCAGCGATTTTTGCAATTCGTTCCAGTCACAGGCAGCAGAGTACTGGAACGAAAGGCGGCCAAATGAGGTGTTGGCTTTAGGGATGATCAGTGAGATACACCTGTTGGAGCGCGTGCTACGGATGGGTGTTGCCATCGTGACCAGTGAACTGAGATAAGGCGGAGCTTTACCTAGCATGGACTACATGTCTAACCCTAATGCCTAACCTTAACCACACTGCTAACCCTAATGCCTAATCCTAATCTTAACCACACTGCTAACCCTAATGCCTAACCCTAACCTTAACCACACTGCTAACCCTAATGCCTAATCCTAACCTTAACCTCTCTAGGGGGTGTGGGACGGTACAGTCCCACCTGGCCAACATCCGGTGGAATTGCAGAGCGCCAAATTCAAATTAAATTACTATAAATATTTAACTTTCATCAAATCACAATCGTAAAACATCAAAATAAAGCTTAACTTGTTGTTAATCCAGCCGCCGTGTCAGATTTCAAAAAGGCTTTACGGCGAAAGCAAACCATGCGATAATCTGAGGACAGCGCTCGGCACACAAAACATTACAATACCAGCCAAGTAGATTAGTCACGAAAGTCAGAAATAGCAATAAAATGAATCACTTACCTTTGATGATCTTCGTATGGTTGCACTCACAAGACTCCCAGTTACACAATACATGTTTGTTTTGTTCGATAAAGTCCCTCTTTATATCCAAAAACCTCCATTTTGTTGGCGCGTTTTGTTCAATAATCCAATGGCTCAAATGCGGTCACAACAGGCAGAAGAAAATTACAAATAGTACCGGTAAAGTTTGTAGAAACATGTCAAATGATGTTTATAATGGTTTCTCAGGTTGTTTTTAGCCTAAATAATCGATATTATTTCAAACGGAAAATAGCGTCGTCAATATAAAGAAAAACAAGAAAGGCGCGCTCTCGGTCGTGCGCAGCAAACAGCTCTGGGGACATCCTACTATCCACTCACTCAAAGTTGTAATTCTCCCTAATTTTTCAGAATAAAAGCCTGAAACAATGTCTAAAGATTGTTCACAACTAGTGGAAGCCATAGGGAATAGAATCTGGGACCTATCCCTTTAAATGGTGAATCGGCTTTCATTGGAAAAACAGCCATTTCAAAATAACGGCACTTCCTGGATGGATTTTCCTCATGTTTTCGCCTGCCATTTCAGTTCTGTTATACTCGCAGACATTATTTTTAAGTTTTAGAAACTTTGGAGTGTTTTCTATCCCAATCTACTAATTATATGCATATCCTAGCTTCTGGGCCTGAGTAGCAGGCAGTTTACTTTGGGCACGCTTTTCATCCGGAGGTAAAAATAGTGTCCCCTACCCTAGTGAGGTTAACCACACTGCTAACCCTAATGCCTAAACTTATCCACACTGCTAAACCTAATGCTTACCACTAACCTTAACCACACTGCTAACCCTAATGCCTAACCCTAACCTTAACCACACTGCTAACCCTAATGCCTAAACTTATCCACACTACTAACCCTAATGCCTAATCCTAACCTTAACCACACTGCTAACCCTAATGCCTAATGCCTAATCCTAACCTTAACCACACTGCTAACCCTAATGCCTAATCCTAATCTTAACCACACTGCTAACCCTAATGCCTAACCCTAACCTTAACCACACTGCTAATCCTAATGCCTAACCCTAACCTTAACCACACTGCTAACCCTAAACTTATCCACACTGCTAACCCTAATGCCTAACCCTAACCTTAACCACACTGCTAACCCTAATGCTTAACACTAACCTTAACCACACTGCTAACCCTAATGCCTAACCCTAACCTTAACCACACTGCTAACCCTAATGCCTAACCCTAACCTTAACCACACTGCTAACCCTAATGCCTAACCCTAACCTTAACCACACTGCTAACCCTAATGCCTAACCCTAACCTTAACCACACTGCTAACCTAATGCTTAACCCTAACCTTAACCACACTGCTAACCCTAATGCCTAACCCTAACCTTAACCACACTGCTAACCCTAATGCCTAACCCTAACCTTAACCTGTCACCCTCTGCCCCTAACCACAGGATAAGATTTAACCCTAACCACACTGCTAACCCTAATGCCTAACCCTAACCACACTGCTAACCCTAATGCCTAATCTTAACTTTAAATTAAGCACTTTTTTTTGTTTTGTTTTTTGTTTTCATGAATATCGACTTGGGGAATCTGTCAGTTCTGCCTCCAGGATAAGATTTATACCAATAAACATGAACTTGCCTTGTAGTAGTCAGCCATTATTACAGAGGCCTTCACATGAACCTGCCTTGTAGTAGTCAGCCATTATTACAGGACCCTTCACATGAACCTGCCTTGTAGTAGTCAGCCATTATTACAGAGGCCTTCACATTAACCTGCCTTGTAGTAGTCAGCCATTATTACAGAGTCCTTCACATGAACCTGCCTTGTAGTAGTCAGCCATTATTACAGAGGCCTTCACATGAACCTGCCTTGTAGTAGTCAGCCATTATTACAGAGGCCTTCACATTAACCTGCCTTGTAGTAGTCAGCCATTATTACAGAGGCCTTCACATGAACCTGCCTTGTAGTAGTCAGCCATTATTACAGAGGCCTTCACATTAACCTGCCTTGTAGTAGTCAGCCATTATTACAGAGGCCTTCACATGAACCTGCCTTGTAGTAGTCAGCCATTATTACAGAGGCCTTCACATTAACCTGCCTTGTAGTAGTCAGCCATTATTACAGAGGCCTTCACATTAACCTGCCTTGTAGTAGTCAGCCATTATTACAGAGGCCTTCACATGAACCTGCCTTGTAGTAGTCAGCCATTATTACAGAGGCCTTCACATGAACCTGCCTTGTAGTAGTCAGCCATTATTACAGAGGCCTTCACATGAACCTGCCTTGTAGTAGTCAGCCATTATTACAGAGGCCTTCACATTAACCTGCCTTGTAGTAGTCAACCATTATTACAGAGGCCTTCACATGAACCTGCCTTGTAGTAGTCAGCCATTTATTAGAGGCCTTCACACATTAACCTGCCTTGTAGTATATTACAGAGGCCTTCACATGAACCTGCCTTGTAGTAGTCAGACATTATTACAGAGGCCTTCACATTAACCTGCCTTGTAGTAGTCAGCCATTATTACAGAGACCTTTGCTTTTCAGCGAGGACAAGCTTCTTGTCATTGGGTTTTAAACCATTTAAACCGTGGACTTAGTTTCTGAAACATGGACTTAGTTGGGTTCAGCGCGCCAAGCCGCGGTTTATGCCTGTCCCTGTCTATTCTGCACCGTGGATTACTGCAGATGGCCGTGTGGATAGGGAGGCAATGGAAAGATGGGTGTGTGTGTGTGTGTGTGTGTGTGTGTGTGTGAGCCTGTGCGTGTGTGTGTGCAAGTGGTCGTGCATGCATATTGGTGTGTGTGCTTGTTGCTATGCTTGCTCACTCATGTACCTGTGTGCGTATGTATGTATGTATGTATGTGTGTGTGTGTGTGTGTGTGTGTGTGTGTGTGTGTGTGTGTGTGTGTGCTTGTTGCTATGCTTGCTCACTCATGTACGTGTGTGTGTGTGCGTGTGCGTGCGTGCGTGCGTGCGTGCGTGCGCTGTCCGTCCTGGGTTGTCACCTTCTCTCCACTACTTCACCGTTGCATAGCTCCCTGTAATGAGAAAGGTCTGTGGTGATAGTGACAGGGAGGCTGAGTCCCACATCACACCTCTATTCCCTAAGTAGTGCACTACTTTTAACCAGCGGTCGGATGGGCCATAGTGCACTATGTAAGGAAACGAGTGGCGTTTGGGACACAGCCCCTGTAACTCCAACACTAAGGACAGATAGTCATCCCACAGCCTTCACCTGTACCAATATCACTCACATATACTGTAGGGTGGGTCCCAAATGGGAGCCTATTCACTATGTAGGGTCCTTCTTTTGACCAGGGCCCATTGGGTTCTATGTAGGGAACAGGGTGCCATTAGGGAAGCAGACTTACACTGCAGTAGAGAGGAGGGCCCTTCGCTGAAATGGACCATCATCTAGTGGATTACATTACATTTATTACACTGCTCGCCTTTTCCTCATTTTCTCTCTCCTATCTCTCTCTCTCTGTCTCTCTCCTCTCTCTCCTATCTCTCTCTCTCCTCTCTCTCTCTCCTCTCTCTCTCTCTCTGTCTCTCTCCTCTCTCTCCTATCTCTCTCTCTCCTCTCTCTCTCTCCTCTCTCTCTCTCTCTGTCTCTCTCCTCTCTCTGTCTCTCTCCTCTCTCTGTCTCTCTCCTCTCTCTCCTCTCTCTCTCCTCTCTGTCTCTTTCCTCTCTCTCCTATCTCTCTCTCTCTCTCTCTCTCTCTCTCTCTCTCTCTCTCTCTCTCTCTCTCTCTCTCTCTCTCTCTCCTCTCTCTCTCTCTCTCTCTCTCTCTCTCTCTCTCTCTCTCTCTCTCTCTCTCCTCTCTGTCTATCTCCTCTCTCCTCTCTGTCTCTCTCTCTCTCTCCTCTCTCTCTCTCTCTCCTTTCTCCTCTCTCCTCTCTCCTCTCTCTCTCAGGAGCCAACGCCCGTCCCCAGCTCCCCAGTGGAAAAGGTGAGTGTGTGTGAGAGAGATAGAAAGAGCGGGGTAGAGAGAGAGTCATGTCAGGGATGTGTCTCAGTAAGGCTGTGTGTAAATCTAACCCTGATAGATGGAGGATGAGGACAGAATTTATAAAGTGTTACAACAGAACCATGTAGTTGTCTTAGTTACTCTCCCTGACCTCCACCCCACCCCCCGTGTCTCTCGTCTCTCCCCCACAGAAGGTGCAGTCTCGGCAGGAGGAGCTGAAGGAAAGAGCCAGGCTTCTCCTGGAGCAGGCCCGGCGGGATGCTGCCATGAAGGCCGGCAGCAAGCACACAGCCAATTCAACTAACTCAGCCCCAGTTAAAACACCACAAGTCACTGACGTAAGTGTGTGTGTGACTTGGAGTGTGTGTGTGTGTGACTTGGAGTTTGTGTGTGTGTGACTTGGAGTTTGTGTGTGTGTGACTTGGAGTTTGTGTGTGTGTGGAGTTTGTGTGTGTGTGTGTGTGTGTGTGTGTGTGTGAGAGAGAGAGAGAGACTTGGAGATTGTGTGCTCCTGTTTTGTATGTGGGTGTTAGTTTTGAGACACTTCAAATCAAATGTTCTTGGTCACATGCTTGGTAAACAACAGGTGTAGACTAACAGTGAACTACTTCCTGATGGGTTATTTTACAACAATGCAGAGTTAAAGATACAAACTAGAACTAGAGACACAAGGAATAAATACATGGTGTATAATGAATAACAAGTAATAATTACATGACTATATACAGGAAGTACCAGGTAATAAAATGGCTATATACAGGAAGTACCAGGTAATAACATGGCTATATACAGGAAGTACCAGATAATAACATGGCTATATACAGGAAGTACCAGGTAATAACATGACTGTATACAGGAAGTACCAGGTAGTAACATGGCTATATACAGGAAGTACCAGGTAATAACATGGCTATATACAGGAAGTACCAGGTAATAACATGGCTATATACAGGAAGTACCAGATAATAACATGGCTATATACAGGAAGTACCAGGTAATAACATGGCTGTGTACAGGAAGTACCAGGTAGTAACATGGCTATATACAGGAAGTACCAGTACTGAGTCCATGCGCAGGGGTACAAGGTAATTGAGGTAGCTATGAACATATAGGTAGGGGTAAAGGATAGATAATAGACAGTAACAGCAGTATACTGTAGGTAGGGGTAAAGGATAGATAATAGACAGTAACAGCAGTATACTGTAGGTAGGGGTAAAGGATAGATAATATACAGTAACAGCAGTATAATGTAGGTAGGGGTAAAGGATAGATAATAGACAGTAACAGCAGTATAATAGATAATAGACAGTAACAGCAGTATACTGTAGGTAGGGGTAAAGGATAGATAATAGACAGTAACAGCAGTATACTGTAGGTAGGGGTACAGGATAGATAATAGACAGTAACAGCAGTATACTGTAGGTAGGGGTAAAGGATAGATAATAGACAGTAACAGCAGTATAATGTAGGTAGGGGTAAAGGATAGATAATAGACAGTAACAGCAGTATAATGAAGGTAGGGGTAAAGGATAGATAATAGACAGTATACTGTAGGTATAATAGATAGATAGATAATAGACAGTAACAGCAGTATACTGTAGGTAGGGGTACAGGATAGATAATAGACAGTAACAGCAGTATAATGTAGGTAGGGGTAAAGGATAGATAATAAACAGTAACAGCAGTATACTGTAGGTAGGGGTAAAGGATAGATAATATACAGTAACAGCAGGAAGGGGTAAAGGATAGGTAAAGGATAGATAATAGACAGTAACAGCAGTATACTGTAGGTAGGGGTAAAGGATAGATAATATACAGTAACAGCAGTATACTGTAGGTAGGGGTAAAGTGACTAGAAGTCATGGTGTGTGTGTCCGTCAGTGTGTGTGTGTTGTAGGCAGAGTGAGTCTGTGACAGGGCTGTCATTGGGACTGTTCTCAGTACAGTGAACTGTGTCAGAAAGCCCTAAATGGACAGAAGAAGAGAATCCACAGAGTGGAACCTTCATCCTTTTCAAGCTTGGCCACTTTGCTGACTCTACTTCTCATGTCATGTAGCGAGAGAACATCCTCTACCTCTCCTCCTTCCCCTCCACTCCACACTGCTTTGTCCTCTTCTCTCTCCCTTCCTCCTCTCTCCTCGCTGCTCCTTTACCTTTTTCCTCCCCTCCTTCCTCCTCCCCCCTCCTCCTCCTGCCTCCCACCTTCCACGCCTCCCCTCCTCACTCCTCCTCCACGCTCCCCCTCCTGCTCCACGCCATCCACGCCTCCCCCTCCACGCCTCCCCCTCCTCCCTCCTCCTTCCTCCACGCCCTTCCTCCCCTCCTGCTCCACGCCTCCCCCTCCACGCCTCCTGCTCCCCTGCTCCACCTCCCCTCCTCCTCGCCTCCCCCTCCTCCTCCCACGCCTCCCCCTCCTCCTCCACGCCTCCCCTCCTCCGCCTCCTCCTCCCGCCTCCCCCTCCTCCACGCCTCCCCCTCCTGCCCACGCCTCCCCCCCTCCTGCTCCACCCTCCTCCTCCACGCCTCCCCTCCTGCTCCACGCCCCCCTCCCCCTCCTCCTCCACGCCTCCCCCTCCTGCTCCACGCCTCCCCCTCCTCCTCCACGCCTCCCCCCCTCCTCCACGCCCCTCCTGCTCTGTGTAACTGGTGACAAAGGCAGGATTGTGAGCGGGCAGTTGAGGGCCTCCTCAAGGATCCTTCCTTATTAACTTCTGCTCAGGCTCTTTTCAGGATGCCCACAGGGGCCTGCTAAGGTCAAAAGGGTTAGGTTTTTGGTACCTCTCTCTTTCAGAAACTTGGTGCCACTCTCTGCCCCTCTCTCTTACCCCCCTCTCTCTTACTCCCCCTCCCTCTCTCTTACTTCCTCCTGTCCCACTCTCTTACCCCCCTCCTCTCTCTTACCCTCCCTCTCTCTTACCCCCTCCTCTCCCTCTCTCTTACCCCCTCCTCTCCCTCTCTCTTACACCCCCTCTGCCTCTCTCTTACCCCCCTCTCCCTCTCTCTTACCTCCCCTTTCCCTCTCTCTTACCTCCCCTTTCCCTCTCTCTTACCTCCCCTCTCCCTCTCTCTTACACCCCCTCTCCCTCTCTCTTACCCCCACTCCTCTCTCTTACCCCCCCTCTCCCTCTCTCTTACCCCCACTCCCTCTCTCTTACCCCCTCTCCCTCTCTCTTACTCCCCCTCCCTCTCTCTTACCCCCCCGCACAGTTGCCCCAGCGTCGTCCGGGTTAGGGAGGGTTTGGCCGGTAGGGATATCCTTGTCTCATTGCGCACTAGCGACTCCTGTGGCGGGCTGGGTGCAGTGCATGCTGACCAGGTCACCAGGTGCACGGTGTTTCCTCCAACACATTGGTGCGGCTGGCTTCCGGGTTAGATGCGCTCTGTGTTAAGAAGCAGTGCGGCTTGGTTGGGTTGTGTTTCGGAGGATGCATGGCTCCCGACCTTCGCCTCTCCTGAGTCCGTACGGGAGTTGCAGCGATGAGACAAGACTGTAACTACCAATTGGAAACCACGAAATTGGGGAGAAAAAAGCAAACAACCTTCCTCTGAGTCTTATAACATCGACTTAATGTCACACCAACCCCCTTAAAGGGAGACTTCAGGATGTTGGCCATGAAGCCCTTTATCTACTTCCTCTGATCAACTCCTGGATACAATTTGAAGCCTGCAGTTACCTCACAAAATGTGGTGGTCAAATCCAGAATGACCTTTCCAAATGGGGTAGTCACATCCAGAATGACCTTTCCAAATGGGGTGGTCAAATCCAGAATGACCTTTCCAAATGGGGTGGTCAAATCCAGAATGACCTTTCCAAATGGGGTGGTCAAATCCAGAATGACCTTTCCAAATGGGGTGGCGAGAGAGAGTGTGTGTGTTGGAGAGAGAGAGAGTGTGTGTGTTGGAGAGAGAGAGAGTGAGTGTTGGAGAGAGAGAGAGTGAGTGTTGGAGAGAGAGAGAGTGAGTGTTGGAGAGAGAGAGAGTGAGTGTTGGAGAGAGA
This sequence comes from Oncorhynchus nerka, assembly GCF_034236695.1. NCBI lineage: Eukaryota > Metazoa > Chordata > Actinopteri > Salmoniformes > Salmonidae > Oncorhynchus > Oncorhynchus nerka. The sequence goes on from NC_088405.1 coordinate 12,477,932, forward strand.
GAGAGTGAGTGTTGGAGAGAGAGAGAGTGAGTGTTGGAGAGAGAGAGAGTGAGTGTTGGAGAGAGAGAGTGTGTGGGAGAGAGAGAGAGAGTGTTGGAGAGAGAGAGAGAGAGTGTTGGAGAGAGAGAGAGAGTGTTGGAGAGAGAGAGAGAGTGTTGGAGAGAGAGAGAGAGAGTGTTGGAGAGAGGAGAGAGAGTGTTGGAGAGAGAGAGAGTGTTGGAGAGAGAGAGAGTGAGTGTTGGAGAGAGAGAGAGTGTTGGAGAGAGAGAGAGAGTGTTGGAGAGAGAGAGAGAGTTGGAGAGAGAGAGAGAGAGTGTTGGAGAGAGAGAGAGTGTTGGAGAGAGAGAGAGAGAGAGAGTGTTGGAGAGAGAGAGAGTGTTGGAGAGAGAGAGAGTGTTGGAGAGTTGTTGAGAGAGAGAGAGAGTGTTGGAGAGAGAGAGAGAGAGTGTGTTGGAGAGAGGAGAGTGAGTGTTGGAGAGAGAGAGTGAGTGTTGGAGAGAGAGAGAGAGTGAGTGTTGGAGAGAGAGAGTGAGTGTTGGAGAGAGGGAGAGTGAGTGTTGGAGAGAGAGAGAGTGTTGGAGAGAGAGACGGTTCTGACTGATGACCAAGGATTTGAAGAAAAAATGAAATGAACGTTTCAGTAATAAAATATCTAAAAAGTGTCAGCTTTGTGCCGCCGTTCATTGTCTGCATCCCGGAAGGACATGATGCCCTTGAATTACATGGTTACTGTGTGGTGTGTGTGACTGTGTGTGTGTGTGACTGTGTGTGTGTGACTGTGTGTGTGTGACTGTGTGTGTGTGTGACTGTGTGTGTGTGTGTGTGTGTGACTGTGACTGTGTGTGTGTGTGACTGTGTGACTGTGTGTGTGTGTGACTGTGAGTGTGTGTGTGTGTGCGTGCGTGCGTGCGTGCGTGCATGCATGCATGCGACTGTGTGTGTGTGTGTGTGTGTGTGTGTGTGTGTGCGTGCATTTGCCTGTGTCTCCGTGGGCCTTAGGAATAACAAATTCAGCATAATAATCTTAACCACAAACACGGACAACCTTCCAAGAAGCACCAGTCAGAGACTTTCAAGTTGTTCAGAAGAGAACTAGAATTAAAGCAGTCTATTCTCATGGAGCCAGAAGTCCTCTACCGTCCGTCCCCTTGTTGTTAATGCTGTGAAGCCAAGATGGACGCCTCATTGCCTCCTTTAAGGTGTTTGAGTAGGCGACTGCTCTCCCTCCCTCCTTTCATTTCATCTAACTCCTTATTTCCCAAGGACGACACTAATAAGGGAAGCATTAGGGAACGAGGGAGGGAACGGAGGAGGAGGGGAATTATTGAATTGTTTCACTTTTTTAATAGAATAGATGGATTAAAAGAATGCCCCTTCTAGCCTCTCCTGTCAGCTGATAGTTGTCAGCAATTCAGATGAGATTACTTGATGCCTTGTTTTGATTAGGCTGTGTGTGTGTGTGTGTGTGTGTGTGTGTGTGTGCGCTCTTGTGTGCGCTCTTGTGTGCGCGTGTTTGTGTGTGTGCGTGCATACGTGTGCTCATAGCTACTTTGTGGTTTAGCATGCATACGGAATATATTAATTCAATTAAAACAGGTTTCATTCTGCCGGGGTAATGGCAGTAATGTGGGGGGGCAAGAGAGGGAGGGAGGGAGGGAGGGAGAGGGAAGGAGGGAGGAGAGGGAGGGATGGAGGGAGGAATAAGTTCCTCTAGGTGTCCAGACGCCACTAATGTAGGGAAAGGGAAGGAGGGAGAGGTGAAGGGAGAGGAGAGGGAGGAGGTGAAGGGAGAGGAGAGGGAGGAGGTGAAGGGAGAGGAGAGGGAGGAGGTGAAGGGAGAGGAGAGGGGAGGAGGTGAAGGGAGGGAGGAGGAGAGAAGGGAGGAGGTGAAGGGAGAGGAGAGGGAGGAGGTGAGGAGAGGAAAGGAGGTGAAGGGAGAGGAGAGGGAGGAGAGGAGAGGGAATGGAGAGAGGAGGGGAGGAGGTGAAGGGAGAGGAGAGGGAGGAGGTGAAGGGAGAGAGGGGGGAGGTGAAGGGAGAGGAGAGGGAGGAGGTGAAGGGAGAGGAGAGGGAGGAGTGAAGGGAGAGGAGAGGAGGAGAGGAAAGGGAGGAGGTGAAGGGAGAGGCTAGGGAGGAGGTGAATGGAGAGGAAAGGGAGGAGGTGAAGGAGAGGAGAGGCTAGGAGAGGAAAGGGGGCTAGGTGAAGGAGATGGGAGAGGGAGAGGGAGGTGAAGGAGAGGAAAGGGAGGAGGCTTGAAGGGAGAGAGAGGGAGGAGGTGAAGGGATAGGAGAGGGAGGAGAGGAAGGAGAAGGGAGAGGAGAGGGAGGAGGTGAATGGAGAGAAGGGAGGAGGTGAAGGGAGAGGAGAGGAGGAGAGGAAAGGGGGCTAGGTGAAGGGAGAGGAAAGGGAGGAGGTGAAGGGAGAGGGAGAGGGGAGGTGAAGGGAGAGGAAGGGGAGGAGGTGAAGGAGGGAGAGGGAGGAGGTGAAGGGAGAGAGAGGGAGAGGTGAAGGGAGAGGAGAGGGAGGAGGTGAGGAGTGAGAGGGGGAGAGGAGGGAGGAGGTGAATGGAGAGGAAAGGGGAGAGGTGAAGGGAGAGGGAGAGGGAGAGAGGAAGGGGGGAGGTGAAGGGAGAGGAGAGGGAGGAGTGTGAAGAGAGAGAGGGAGAGGGAGGAGGAGGGAAACTAGTGAAGGGAGAGAGAGAGGGAGGAGGTGAATGGAGAGGAAAGGGAGGAGGTGAAGGGAGAGGAGAGGAGGAGAGGGAAGGGGGAGAGTGAAGGAGAGAAGGGAGAGGTGAAGGGAGGTGAGAGGAGGAGAGGAAGGGGAGAGAGGGAGGAGAGGAAAGGGAGGTGTTGGAGAGAGAGGGAGAGGGTGAATGGAGAGAAAGGGAGGAGGTGAAGGGAGAGGAGAGGGAGGAGAGGAAAGGGGGAGGTGAAGGGAGAGGAGAGGGAGGAGGTGAATGGAGAGGAAAGGGAGGAGGTGAAGGGAGAGAGAGGGAGGAGGGAAGGGGAGAGGGAGAGGAGAGGAGGAGGTGAATGGAGAGGAGAGAGGGAGGGGAGGTGAAGGGAGAGGAGAGGGAGGAGGTGAAGGGAGAGGAAAGGGAGGAGGTGAAGGGAGGAGAGGGAGGAGGTGAAGGGAGAGGAAAGGGAGGAGGTGAAGGGAGGAGGAGAGGGAAGGGAGAGGAGAGGGAGGAGGTGAAGGGAGAGGAGAAGGGAGGAGGTGAAGGGAGAGGAGAGGGAGGAGAGGAAAGGGGGAGGTGAAGGGAGAGGAAAGGGAGGAGGTCTAATAATGCGTCATATCATTCCTTGCCGTGTTGTGTGTTCAATGAAGCTTACCTTGATCCTAACTGGGCTACAGGCTTGATCCTAACTATAGGCTATAGACTTGATCCTAACTATAGACTTGATCCTAACTATAGACTTGATCCTAACTATGGGCTACAGGCTTGATCCTAACTACAGGCTATAGACTTGATCCTAACTATAGACTTGATCCTAACTATAGGCTTGATCCTAACTATAGGCTATAGATTGATCCTAACTATAGACTTGATCCTAACTATAGGCTATAGGCTTGATCCTAACTATAGGCTATAGACTTGATCCTAACTATAGGCTATAGACTTGATCCTAACTATAGGCTATAGGCTTGATCTAACTATAGGCTATAGGCTTGATCCTAACTATAGGCTACAGGCTTGATCCTAACTATAGGCTATAGGCTTTGATCCTAACTATAGGCTATAGACTTGATCCTAACTATAGGCTACAGGCTTGATCCTAACTATAGGCTATAGGCTTGATCCTAACTATAGGCTATAAACTTGATCCTAACTATAGGCTATAGGCTTGATCTAACTATAGGCTATAGGCTTGATCCTAACTATAGGCTATAGACTTGATCCTAACTATAGGCTATAGGCTTGATCTAACTATAGGCTATAGACTTGATCCTAACTATGGGCTACAGGCTTGATCCTAACTATAGGCTATAGACTGATCCTAACTATAGGCTATAGACTTGATCCTAACTATGGGCTACAGGCTTGTCCTAACTATAGGCTATAGGCTTGTCCTAACTATAGGCTACAGGCTTGATCCTAACTATAGGCTATGATTGATCTAACTGGCTATAGACTTGTCCTAACTATAGGCTTGATCCTAACTATAGGCTATAGTTGATCCTAACTAGGCTAGGCTATAGACTTGATCCTAACTATAGGCATAGGCTTGATCCTAACTATAGGCTATAGGCTTGATCTAACTATGGGCTACAGGCTTGATCCTAACTATAGGCTTGATCCTAACTATAGGCTATAGGCTTGATCCTAACTATGGGCTACAGGCTTGATCCTAACTATAGGCTACAGGGCCTTGAACTATAGGCTATAGGCTTGATCCTAACTATAGGCCATAGGCTTGATCCTAACTATAGGCTAACCTATAGGCTATAGGCTTGACTACTTGATCCTAACTATAGGCTACAGGCTTGATCAACTATAGGCCATAGGCTTGATCCTAACTATAGGCTACAGGCTTGATCTAACTATAGGCTACAGGCTTGATCCTAACTATAGGCTTAGATCCTAACTATGGGCTACAGGCTTGATCCTCAACTATAGGCTATAGACTTGATCCTAACTATAGGCTACAGGCTTGATCCTAACTATAGGCTATAGGCTCCTAACTATAGGCTATAGACTTGATCCTAACTATAGGCTATAGGCTTGATCCTAACTATAGGCTATAGGCTTGATCCTAACTATAGGCTATAGGCTTGATCCTAACTATAGGCTAACTAGGCTTGGCTTGATCCTAACTATAGGCTATAGGCTTGATCCTAACTATAGGCTACAGTCTTGATCCTAACTATAGGCTATAGGCTTGATCCTAACTATAGGCTACAGGCTTGATCCTAACTATAGGCTACAGGCTTGATCCTAACTATAGGCTATAGGCTTGATCCTAACTATAGGCTAGGCTTGATCCTAACTATAGGCTATAGGGCTTGATCCTAACTATAGGCTATAGACCTAACTATAGGCTATAGGCTTGATCCTAACTATAGGCTATAGGCTTGATCCTAACTATAGGCTATAGGCTTGATCCCTATAGGCTACGAGGCTTGATCCTAACTATAGGCTACAGGCTTGATCTAACTATAGGCTACAGGCTTGATCCTAACTATAGGCTAGGCTTGATCCTAACTATGGGCTTGATCCTAACTATAGGCTATAGGCTTGATCCTAACTATGGCTACTTGATTTATAGGCTATAGGCTTGATCCTAACTATATAGGCTTCCTAACTATAGGCTATAGGCTTGATCCTAACTATAGGCTATAGACTTGATCTAACTATAGGCTATAGACTTGAATATAGGCTTGATCCTAACTATAGGCTACAGGCTTGATCCCTATAGGCTATAGGCTTGATCCTAACTATGGGCTATAGGCTTGATCCTAACTATAGGCTATAGGCTTGATCCTAACTATAGGCTACAGGCTTGATCCTAACTATAGGCTATAGGCTTGATCCTAACTATACAGGCTTGATCCTAACTATAGGCTGACTTGATCCTAACTATAGGCTTGATCCTAACTATAGACTTGATCCTAACTATAGGCTACAGGCTTGATCCTAACTATAGGCTATAACTTGATCCTAACTACAGGCTACAGGCTTGATCTAACTATAGGCTTGATCCTAACTATAGGCTTTCCTAACTATGGCTTGATCCTAACTATAGGCTATAGACTTGATCTAACTATGTGCTATAGGCTACTTTGATCCTAACTATGGGCTATAGGCTTGATCCTAACTATAGGCTTAGCTTGATCTAACTATGGGCTATAGACTTGATCCTAACTATAGGCTATAGGCTTGATCCTAACTATGGCTATAGACTTGATCCTAACTATAGACTTGAAACTAGGCTATAGGCTTGATCTAACTATAGGCTATAGGCTTGATCCTAACTATAGGCTATAGACTTGATCCTAACTATAGACTTGATCCTAACTATAGACTTGATCCTAACTATAGGCTATAGACTTGATCCTAACTATAGGGCTTGATCCTAACTATAGGCTATAGGCTTGATCCTAACTAGGCTATAGGCTTGATCCTAACTATAGGCTAGGCTTGATCCTAACTATAGGCTACAGGCTTGATCTAACTATAGAGGGAGGAACTATGGGCTACAGGCTTGAACTATAGGCTAACTATGGCTATGATCCTAACTATAGGCCACAGGCTAGTTCCTCTAGGTGTCCAGAGACTTGCCAACTATGGGCTACAGGCTTGAAACTATGGGCTAGGAGGGAAAGGGCTACAGGCTTGTCCTAACTATGGGCTATAGACTTGATCCTAACTATGGGCTAGAGGAGAACTATAGGCTATAGACTTGGGCTATAGACTTGAGGCTTGATCTAACTATAGGCTATAGGCTTGATCCTAACTATAGGCTACAGGCTTGAAGGGAGAGGCTTGAACTATAGGGAGGGCTACAGGCTTGATCCTAACTATAGGCTATAGGCTTGATCCTAACTATAGGCTACAGGCTTGATCCTAACTATGGGCTATAGGATCACAACTATGAAGGCTTGATCCTAACTATAGGCTATAGACTTGATCCTAACTATGGGCTAGGCTTGATCCTAACTATAGGCTATAGGCTTGAGGCTATAGATCCTAACTATGGGAGAGGATCCTAACTATGGGCTACAGGCTTGATCCTAACTATAGGCTAGAGGATCCTAACTATGGGCTACAGGCTTGATCCTAACTATAGGCTATAACTATAGAGAGGCTAACTATAGGCTATAGATCCTAACTATGGGCTGGGCTTGAGGGCTTGATCTAACTATAGGCTATAGACTTGATCCTAACTATGGGCTACAGGCTTGATCCTAACTATAGGCTATAGGCTGATCCTAACTATGGGCTACAGGCTTGATCCTAACTATAGGCTATGGCTTGAGGCTATAGGCTTGATCCTAACTATGGGCTACAGGCTTGATCCTAACTATAGGAGGCTTGATCCTAACTATAGGCTATAGGCTTGATCCTAACTATAGGCTATCCTAACTATGGGCTATAGAGGAACTATGGGCTATAGGCTTGATCCTAACTAGAGGCTTGATCCTAGGCTATAGGCTTGGACTTGATCTAACTAGGCTTGAGAACTATGGGCTATAGGCTTGATCTAACTAGGCTAGGCTTGATCCTAGGCTTAGGCTTGAGGCTACAGGCTTGATCTAACTATAGGCTACAGGGAGATCCTAACTATAGGCTACAGGAGAACTATGGCTACAGGCTTGAGGAGGTGAACTATAGGCTATAGGCCAACTAGAGGCTTGATCTAACTATAGGCTAGGATCCTAACTATAGGCTATAGGTCCAACTATAGGCTATAGGCTTGATCCTAACTATAGGCTACTTGATCCTAACTATAGGCTATAGGCTTGAGGGAACTATAGGCTACAGGCTTGATCTAACTAGGGCTAGGCTCCTAACTATAGGCTATAGGCTTGATCTAACTATAGGCTATAGGAGAGGCTTGATCCTAACTATGGGCTACAGGCTTGATCAACTAACTATAGGCTACAGAGGCTTGATCTAACTATAGGCTACAGGCTTGAACTATAGGCTCCTAACTATAGGCTATAGGTAACTATGGGCTACAGGCTTGATCCTAACTATAGGCTATAGGGATCTAACTATAGGCTGAAGGGATCCTAACTATAGGCTACAGGCTTGATCCTAACTATGGGCTATAGGCTTGATCCTAACTATAGGCTGAAGGACTTGATCCTAACTATAGGCTATAGGCTTGATCTAACTATAGGCTAGACTTGATCCTAACTATGAGCTAGGCTTGATCCTAACTATAGGCTATAGGCTTGAAACTATGGGCTGAGGCTAACTATAGGCTATAGACTTGATCTAACTATAGGCTATAGGCTTGAAACTATAGGCTAGGTGATCCTAGGCTATAGACTTGAGGCTATAGGATCCTAACTACAGGCTACAGATCCTAACTATAGGCTATAGAGGCTATAGGGATCTAACTATAGGCTAGGCTTGATCCTAACTATAGGCTATAGGATCCTAACTATAGGCTACAGGCTTGATCCTAACTATAGGGAGGAGTCCTAACTATGAGGCTACAGGCTTGATCCTAACTATAGGGACTGATCCAACTATAGGCTATAGACTACAGGCTGAAACTATAGGCTACAGGCTTGATCCTAACTATAGGCTAGGCTATAGACTTGATCCTAACTATGGGCTAGGCTTGATCCTAACTATAGGGAGGCTATAGACTTGAAACTATGGGCTGGGCTTGAGGCTATAGATCCTAACTATAGGCTATAGGGATCCTAACTATAGGCTAGGCTTGATCCTAACTGGATAGACTTGATCTAACTAAGGCTATAGGTTGATCTAACTATAGGCTATAGGCTTGATCTAACTATGGGCTACAGGATCCTAACTATAGGCTAGAGGCTTGATCCTAACTATAGGCTATAGGCTTGATCCTAACTATGGGCTATAGGCTTGATCCTAGGCTTGATCCTAACTATAGGCTACAGGCTTGATCTAACTATGGGATAGGCTTGATCCTAACTATAGGCTATAGACTTGATCCTAACTATAGGCTATAGACTTGATCCTAACTATGGGCTATAGACTTGATCCTAACTATAGGCTAGGGTGATCCTAACTATAGGCTATAGGCTTGATCCTAACTATGGGCTACAGGCTTGATCCTAACTATAGGCTAGGCTTGATCCTAACTATAGGCCACAGGCTTGATCCTAACTATAGGCTACAGGCTTGATCCTAACTAGGGCTACAGGCTTGATCCTAACTATAGGCTATAGACTTGATCTAACTATGGGCTAGAGGAACTATAGGCTATAGGGATCCTAACTATAGGGATCTAACTAGGCTTTGATCTAACTATAGGCTATAGAGATCCTAACTATAGGCTATAGACTTGATCTAACTATAGGCTATAGGCTTGATCCTAACTATGGGCTGAAACTATAGGCTATAGACTTGAGGGCTACAGGCTTGAAGGCTATAGGATCCTAACTATAGGCTACAGGCTTGATCCTAACTATAGGCTATAGGCTTGATCCTAACTATAGGCTATAGGATCCTAACTATAGGGCTACAGGCTTGATCTAACTATGGGCAGGCAGTCTAACTATGGGCTATAGACTTGATCAACTATCTACAGGCTTGATCCTAACTATAGGCTATAGGCTTGATCATTACAGGCTGATCCTAACTAGAGGATAGCTTGATCCTAACTAAGGCTATAGACTTGATCTAACTATAGGCTAGGCTTGATCCTAACTATGGGCTACAGGCTTGATCCTAACTATAGGCTATAGGCTTGATCCTAACTATAGGCTATAGGCTTGATCCTAACTATGGGCTACAGGCTTGATCCTAACTATAGGCTATAGACTTGATCCTAACTATGGGCTACAGGCTTGATCCTAACTATAGGCTATAGGCTTGATCCTAACTATGGGCTACAGGCTTGATCCTAACTATAGGCTATAGACTTGATCCTAACTATAGGCTATAGGCTTGATCCTAACTATGGGCTACAGGCTTGATCCTAACTATAGGCTATAGACTTGATCCTAACTATAGGCTATAGGCTTGATCCTAACTATAGGCTATAGGCTTGATCTAACTATGGGCTAGGCTTGATCCTAACTATAGGCTACAGGCTTGATCCTAACTATGGGCTATGATCTAACTATAGGCTATAGGCTTGATCCTAACTATAGGCTACAGGCTTGATCTAACTATAGGCTATAGACTTGATCCTAACTATAGGCTATAGGCTTGATCCTAACTATAGGCTATAGACTTGATCCTAACTATGGGCTATAGACTTGATCCTAACTATAGGCTATAGGCTTGATCCTAACTATAGGCTATAGGCTTGATCCTAACTATAGGCTACAGGCTTGATCCTAACTATGGGCTACAGGCTTGATCCTAACTATAGGCTATAGACTTGATCCCTAACTATAGGCTAGGCTAGGCTTGATCCTAACTATAGGCTATAGGCTTGATCCTAACTATTTGATCCTAACTATAGGCTATAGACTTGATCCTAACTATAGGCTATAGGCTTGATCCTAACTATAGGCTATAGGCTTGATCCTAACTATGGGCTACAGGCTTGATCCCCTATAGGCTATAGACTTGATCCTAACTATAGGCTATAGACTTGATCCTAACTATGGGCTACAGGCTTGATCCCTAACTATAGGCTATTTGATCCTAACTATAGGCTATAGGCTTGATCCTAACTATAGGCTATAGGCTTGATCTAACTATAGGCTATAGACTTGATCCTAACTATAGGCTACAGGCTTGATCCTAACTATAGGCTATAGGCTTGATCCTAACTATAGGCTATAGACTTGATCTAACTATAGGCTACTTGATCCTAACTATAGGCTATAGGCTTGATCCTAACTATAGGCTATAGGCTTGATCCTAACTATGGGCTACAGGCTTGATCCTAACTATAGGCTATAGGCTTGATCTAACTATAGGCTATAGGCTTGATCTAACTATGGGCTACAGGCTTGATCCTAACTATAGGCTATAGGCTTGATCCCTATAGGCTAACTATAGGCTTGATTGATCCTAACTATAGGCTATAGACTCCCCTAACTATAGGCTACAGGCTTGAGGCTTTTGATCCTAACTATAGGCTACAGGCTTGATCCTAACTATAGGCTATAGGCTTGATCCAACTATAGGCTATAGGCTTGATCCTAACTATAGGCTACAGGCTTGATCTAACTATAGGCTTAGGCTTGATCCTAACTATAGGCTATAGGCTTGATCTAACTATAGGCTATAGGCTTGATCTAACTATGGGCTACAGGCTTGATCCTAACTATAGGCTACAGGCTTGATCCTAACTATAGGCTATAGACTTGATCTAACTATAGGCTACAGACTTGATCTAACTATGGGCTACAGGCTTGATCCTAACTATAGGCTATAGGCTACCTAACTATAGGCTAGGCTTGATCCTAACTATAGGCTAGGCTTGATCCTAACTATAGGCTATAGACTTGATCCCCCAACTATAGGCTCAGGCTTGATCCTAACTATAGACTTGATCTAGGCTTAGGCTTGATCCTACTATAGGCTTGATCCTAACTATAGGCTACTTGAGGCTTGATCCTAACTATAGGCTACAGGCTTGATCTAACTATAGGCTATAGGCTATGGCTTGATCCTAACTATAGGCTAGGCTTGATCCTAACTATAGGCTACAGGCTTGATCCTAACTATAGGCTATAGGCTTGATCCTAGGCTACAGGCTTGATCTAACTATAGGCTATAGACTTGAGGCTTGATCCTAACTATAGGCTATAGGCTTGATCCTAACTATAGGCTATAGGCTTGATCCTAACTATAGGCTACAGGCTTGATCCTAACTATAGGCTACAGGCTTGATCCTAACTATAGGCTATAGGCTTGATCCTAACTATAGGCTACAGGCTTGATCCTAACTATAGGCTACAGGCTTGATCCTAACTATAGGCTAGGCTTGATCCTAACTATAGACTTGATCCTAACTATAGGCTATAGGCTTGACTAACTATGGCTACAGGCTTGATCCTAACTATAGGCTATAGACTTGATCTAACTACAGGCTTGATCCTAACTATAGGCTACAGGCTTGATCCTAACTATAGGCTACATAGGCTTGATCCTAACTATAGGCCATAGGCTTGATCCTAACTATGGGCTACAGGCTTGATCTAACTATAGGCTACAGGCTTGATCCTAACTATAGGATCCAACTATGGGCTTTGATCCTAACTATAGGCTATAGACTTGATCCTAACTATGGGCTAGGCTTGATCCTAACTATAGGCTATAGGCTTGATCCTAACTATGGGCTACAGGCTTGATCCTAACTATAGGCTATAGACTTGATCCTAACTATAGGCTTGATCCTAACTATAGGCCATAGGCTTGATCCTAACTATAGGCTACAGGCTTGATCCTAACTATAGGCCATATTGATCCTAACTATAGGCTTTGATCCTAACTATAGGCTACAGGCTTGATCCTAACTATGGGCTATAGGCTTGATCCTAACTATAGGCTATAGACTTGATCCTAACTATAGGCTACTTGATCCTAACTATAGGCTATAGACTTGATCCTAACTATAGACTTGATCCTAACTATAGGCTATAGGCTTGATCCTAACTATAGGCTATAGACTTGATCCTAACTATAGGCTAGGCTTGATCCTAACTATAGGCTTGATCCTAACTATAGGCTATAGGCTTGATCCTAACTATGGGCTATGGGCTTGATCCTAACTATAGGCTATAGGCTTGATCCTAACTATAGGCCATAGACTTGATCCTAACTATAGGCTATAGACTTGATCCTAACTATGGGCTACAGGCTTGATCCTAACTATAGGCTTGATCCTAACTATAGGCTATAGACTTGATCTAACTATGATCCTAACTATAGGCTATAGGCTTGATCCTAACTAACTATGGGCTTGACTTGATCCTAACTATAGGCTATAGGCTTGATCCTAACTATAGGCTATAGACTTGATCCTAACTATAGGCTATAGGCTTGATCCTAACTATAGGCTATAGGCTTGATCCTAACTATAGGCTATAGACTTGATCCTAACTATAGGCTATAGGCTTGATCCTAACTATAGGCTATAGGCTTGATCCTAACTATAGGCTATAGACTTGATCCTAACTATAGGCTATAGACTTGATCCTAACTATAGGCTATAGACTTGATCCTAACTATGGGCTACAGGCTTGATCCTAACTATAGGCTATAGGCTTGATCCTAACTATAGGCTATAGACTTGATCCTAACTATGGGCTACAGGCTTGATCCTAACTATAGGCTATAGGCTTGATCCTAACTATAGGCTATAGGCTTGATCCTAACTATGGGCTACAGGCTTGATCCTAACTATAGGCTATAGACTTGATCCTAACTATAGGCTATAGGCTTGATCCTAACTATGGGCTACAGGCTTGATCCTAACTATAGGCTATAGGCTTGATCCTAACTATAGGCTATAGGCTTGATCCTAACTATAGGCTATAGGCTTGATCCTAACTATAGGCTATAGGCTTGATCCTAACTATAGGCTTGATCCTAACTATAGGCTATAGGCTTGATCCTAACTATAGGCTATAGGCTTGATCCTAACTATAGGCTATAGGCTTGATCCTAACTATAGGCTACAGGCTTGATCCTAACTATAGGCTACAGGCTTGATCCTAACTATAGGCTACAGGCTTGATCCTAACTATAGGCTACAGGCTTGATCCTAACTATAGGCTACAGGCTTGATCCTAACTACAGGCTTGATCCTAACTATAGGCTATAGGCTTGATCCTAACTATAGGCTATAGACTTGATCCTAACTATGGGCTACAGGCTTGATCCTAACTACAGGCTTGATCCTAACTATAGGCTATAGACTTGATCCTAACTATAGGCTATAGGCTTGATCCTAACTATAGGCTACAGACTTGATCCTAACTATAGGCTACAGGCTTGATCCTAACTATAGGCTATAGGCTTGATCAACTATAGGCTTGGTTGATCCTAACTATAGGCTACAGGCTTGATCCTAACTAGGCTATAGGCTTTACTATAGGCTACAGGCTTGATCCTAACTATAGGCTACAGTCTTGATCCTAACTATAGGCTATAGGCTTGATCCTAACTATAGGCTACAGGCTTGATCCTAACTATAGGCTACAGGCTTGATCCTAACTATAGGCTATAGGCTTGATCCTAACTACAGGCTTGATCCTAACTATAGGCTACAGGCTTGATCCTAACTATAGGCTATAGGCTTGATCCTAACTATAGGCTATAGACTTGATCCTAACTATAGGCTATAGGCTTGATCCTAACTATAGGCTATAGGCTTGATCCTAACTATAGGCTACAGGCTTGATCCTAACTATAGGCTACAGGCTTGATCCTAACTATAGGCTACAGGCTTGATCCTAACTATAGGCTACAGGCTTGATCCTAACTATAGGCTACAGGCTTGATCCTAACTATAGGCTACAGGCTTGATCCTAACTACAGGCTACAGGCTTGATCCTAACTATAGGCTACAGGCTTGATCCTAACTATAGGCTATAGGCTTGATCCTAACTATAGGCTATAGACTTGATCCTAACTATAGGCTATAGGCTTGATCCTAACTATAGGCTACAGGCTTGATCCTAACTATAGGCTTGATCCTAACTATGGGCTATAGGCTTGATCCTAACTATAGGCTATAGGCTTGATCCTAACTATAGGCTACAGGCTTGATCCTAACTATAGGCTATAGGTCCTAACTATAGGCTATAGGCTTGATCCTAACTATAGGCTACAGGCTTGATCCTAACTATAGGCTATAGGCTTGATCCTAACTATAGGCTACTTGATCCTAACTATAGGCTTGATCCTAACTATAGACTTGATCCTAACTATAGGCTTGATCCTAACTATAGGCTTGATCCTAACTATAGACTTGATCCTAACTATAGGCTTGATCCTAACTATGGGCTATAGACTTGATCCTAACTATAGGCTATAGACTTGATCCTAACTATAGGCCATAGACTTGATCCTAACTATAGGCTTGATCCTAACTATAGACTTGATCCTAACTATAGGCTTGATCCTAACTATAGGCTTGATCCTAACTATAGGCTATCCTCTAACTATAGGCTATAGCTTGATCCTAACTATAGACTTGATCTAACTATAGGCTTGATCCTAACTATGGGCTTAGACTTGATCCTAACTATAGGCTATAGACTTGATCCTAACTATAGGCTATAGGCTTGATCCTAACTATAGGCTATAGACTTGATCCTAACTATAGGCTATAGACTTGATCCTAACTATAGGCTATAGACTTGATCCTAACTATAGGCTATAGACTTGATCCTAACTATAGGCTATAGACTTGATCCTAACTATAGGCTTGATCTAACTAGGCTACTTGATCCTAACTATAGGCTATAGACTTGATCCTAACTATAGGCTATAGACTTGATCCTAACTATAGACTTGATCCTAACTATAGGCTATAGACTTGATCCTAACTATAGGCTACAGGCTTGATCCTAACTATAGGCTATAGGCTTGATCCTAACTACAGGCTATAGGCTTGATCCTAACTATAGGCTATAGGCTTGATCCTAACTATAGGCTACAGGCTTGATCCTAACTATAGGCTTGATCCTAACTACAGGCTACAGGCTTGATCCTAACTATAGGCTATAGGCTTATCTGTTAAGGTTTAGGCGTCTACTTGTCAAGTCCTCCTGAGTCCCAAACATGTTGTTGCAGAGAAACACAACATTGTACTAGTATTTTAAGAATCAGCATATTTGTCATGTCGTAATGGTGGGTAATGAATTGAATGTTTTTGCTCATTGGTGCTGGAAGCTGGGTCCTGTTAATTCATTACTTCACACCGTAGCAAAACATTATTGGGCAAATTCAGGTCCCACCCCGTTTGGGCCCGTTTGGTGTCTAGTGAATACAACCCAGTTGTCGGGTTTAACAGTAACCTGTGGATGTTGTTTGATAGTTAGCGGATCGTGCTAAGCTAACTGTGATGATCCAGAGAGGAGGTAGCTGTGTCTCTCTCTACCCCAGGGAAGCAGACCTTTGTCTGGGGGCGCTGGTGTGTCTCTGGACCCCTCTCTAAACCCTCCCCATAGATGTGTGTGTGTTGCCCTCTGCTCTCCCCTACCTCTCTAATAGTGTCCCATGCTGCCACTCTCTTTGAACAGAGGTCACCAGTTCACTTCTCTTTCTCACTCACTCTCTCTCTTTCTCATACTGTTTTCTTCCTCTCTTTATCCCTCTTTTTCTCATACTGTCTTCTTCCTCTCTATCTCTCTCTTTATCCCTCTCTTTATCCCTCTCTTTATTCCTCTCTTTATCTCTCTTTATCTCTCTCTTTATCTCTCTCTTTATCTCATACTGTCTTCTTCCTCTCTTTATCTCTCTTTATCTCATACTGTCTTCTTCCTCTCTTTATCTCTCTCTTTATCTCATACTGTCTTCTTCCTCTCTTTATCTCTCTCTTTATCTCATACTGTCTTCTTCCTCTCTTTATCTCTCTCTTTTTCTCATACTGTCTTCTTCCTCTCTTTATCTCTCTCTTTATCCCTCTCTTTATCTCATCTGTCTTCTTCTCTTTTATCTCTCTCTTTATCCCTCTCTTTATCTCATACTGTCTTCTTCTCTCTTTATCTCTCTCTTTATCTCTCTCTTTATCTCTTTATCTCTCTCTTTATCCCTCTCTTTATCTCCTCTTTATCTCATACTCTTCTACCTCTCTTTATCTCTCTCTTTATCCCTCTCTTTATCCCCCTTCTCATACTGTCTTCTTCCTCTCTTTCTCTCTTTTTCTCATTTATCTTCTACCTCTCTTTATCTCTCTCTTTATCCTCTCTTCATACTTCTTCCTCTCTTTTTTCTCATACTGTCTTCTACCTCTCTTTATCTCTCTCTTTATCCACTCTTTATCCCTCTCTCTTCTCATACTGTCTTCTTCTTTCTCTCTTTATCTCATACTGTCTTCTTCCTCTCTTTTCTCTCTCTTTATCTCATACTGTTCTCTTCTTCCTCTCTTTATCTCTCTCTTTATCTCTCTTTATCTCATACTGTCTTCTTCCTCTCTTTATCTCTATTTTTCTCATACTGTCTTCTACCTCTCTTTATCTCTCTCTTTATCTTTTCTCCCTCTCTTTATCCCTCTCTTTATCTCATACTGTCTTCTTCCTCTCTTTATCTCTCTCTTTATCTCATACTGTCTTCTTCCTCTCTTTATCTCTCTCTTTATCTCATACTGTCTTCTTCCTCTCTTTATCTCTCTCTTTATCTCGCTCTCTTTCTCATACTGTCTTCTTCCTCTCTTTATCTCTCTCTTTATCTCTCTCTCTTTCTCATACTGTCTTCTTCCTCTCTTTATCCCTCTCTTTTTCTCATACTGTCTTCCTCTCTTTATCTCTCTCTCTTTCTCATACTGTCTTCTTCCTCTCTTTATCTCTCTCTTTATCTCTCTCTTTATCTCGCTCTCTTTCTCATACTGTCTTCTTCCTCTGTCTTTATCCCTCTTTCTTTCTCACTTTTCTCCTACTTTCTTCTTTGCTATTTTCACTCACTCCTATCTCTCTCTCTGTCTCTCGCTCTCAAGGTCAATTCAATTCCAGAGGCTTTATTGGCATGGGAAACATATGTTTACATTGCTAAAGCAAGTGAAGTAGATAATATACAAAACTGAAATAAACAATACAAATGAAGAGTTAACATTACACTCACAGAAGTTCCAAAAGAATAAAGACATTACAAATGTCTTATTATGTATATATATATATATACAGTGTTGTAACGATGTACAAATGGTTATTCTGTCTCGCTCTCTCTCTTTGTCTCTGTCTCTCTTTCTCTTTTTCTCTCTTTTTCTCTCTTTCTCCTCTTTCTCCTCTTTCTCTCTGTCTCTCTTTCTTGCTCTCTCTCTCTCTCTGTCTCTCTCTCTCTCTCTCTCTCTCTCTTTCTCTCTCTGTCTCTCTTTGTCTCTCTCTCACTCTCTCTCTCTGTCGCTCTCTCTCTGTCTCTCTCTTTATATTTTCTGTCCCATTGAGCAGTAATACTAATTGTTTTTGCATTGTCTCCCTCTCCCCCTCTCCCTCCATCTCCTTACCCCATCCTAGGTGGGCTTCAACATCTATTAGGCCATTTAGTCCAGATCTCTTGTAATTCCCCCCCTTGCAGGCAAATTAGTCATTAATGAACAGAAAAAATAAGTTTTCCCCTCCTCTCCTCCCTTCCTCCTCTCCTCCCTTCCTCTCCTCCCTTCCTCCTCTCCTCCCTTCCTCTCCTCCCTTACAACACTCCTCCCTTACAACACTCCCCCTCCACTCCTCCCTTCCTCCACTCCCCCTCCACTCCTCCCTTCCTCCACTCCCCCTCCTCTCCTCCCTTCCTCCACTCCCCTCCACTCCTCCCTTACAACACTCCTCCCTTCCTCCACTCCCCTCCTCTCCTCCCTTCCTCCACTCCCCCTCCACTCCTCCCTTACAACACTCCTCCCTTCCTCCACTCCCTCTCCTCCCTTCCTCCACTCCCCCTCCACTCCTCCCTTACAACACTCCTCCCTTCCTCCACTCCCCTCCACTCCTCCCTTACAACACTCCTCCCTTCCTCCACTCTCCCTCCTCTCCTCCATTCCTCCACTCCCCCTCCACTCCTCCCTTACAACACTCCTCCCTTCCTCCACTCCCCCTCCACTCCTCCCTTCCTCCACTCCCCCTCCTCTCCTCCCTTCCTCCACTCCCTCTCCTCCCTTCCTCCACTCCCCCTCCTCTCCTCCCTTCCTCCACTCCTCCACTCCCCCTCCACTCCTCCACTCCTCCCTTCCTCCACTCCCCCTCCACTCCTCCCTTACAACACTCCTTCCCTCTCCTCCCCTCCACTCCCCTTCCTCTCCTCCCCTCCACTCCCCTTCCTCTCCTCCCTTCCTTCACTCCTCCCCTCTACTCCACTCCTCCCCTCCTCTCCCCCTCCTATCCTCCCTTCCTTCACTCCTCTCCTCCCTTCCTTCACTCCTCTCCTCCCTTCCTTCACTCCACTCCTCCCTTCCTCCACTCCTACCCTCCACACCTCCACACTTCCACTCCTCCCCTCCTCCCCCTCCACTCCTCCCCGCCACTCCTCCCCACTCCTCCCCCTCCACTCCTCCCTTACTCCCCTCCTCCACTCCTTCCTTACTCCCCTCTACCCCTCTCATCCACTCCTCCCCTCTCCTCCACTCCTTCCTTACTCCCCTCCACTCCTCTCTTCCACTCCTCCCCTCTCCTCCACTCCTCCCCTCCTCACCCTCCACTCCTCCCTTACTCCCCTCCACTCCCCCTCCACTCCTCCTCCACTTCTCCCCTCCTCCACTCCTCCTCCCTCCACTCCACTCCCCCTCCACTCCTCCCTTACTCCCCTCTTCCTCCCTTTCATCTGCATGGAGAGAGTAAGTGGCATCTCAAACTATGACGACACCTTCCTCAAAACCAGAACCTGTCTGGATACTCTCTCCTCACTCTCTCTCCTCTCTCTCTTCTCGCTCTCTCTCCTCGCTCGCTCTCTCTCTCTCTCTCTTCTCCTCTCTCTCTCTCTCTCTCTCCTCCTCTCTCTCCTCGCTCGCTCTCTCTCTCCTTCTCTCTCCTCGCTCTCTCTCTCTCCTCGCTCTCTCTCCTTGCTCTCTCTCTCTCCTCCTCTCTCTCCTCGCTCGCTCGCTCTCTCTCTCCTCCTCTCTCTCCTCGCTCGCTCTCTCTCCTCCTCTCTCTCTCTCTCTCTCTCCTCCTCTCTCTCCTCGCTCGCCCTCACTCCCTCCTCCTCTCTCTCCTCGCTCGCTCTCTCTCTCTCCTCCTCTCTCTCCTCGCTCGCTCTCTCTCTCTCTCTCCTTGCTCGCTCTCTCTTCTCTCTCTCTCTCTCTCGCTCTCTCTCTCTCTCTCTCTCTCTCTCTCTCTCTCTCTCTCTCTCTCTCTCTCTCTCTCTCTCTCTCTCTCTCTCTCTCTCTCTCTCAATTCAATTCAATTCAATTCATTCTCTCTCGCTCTCTCCTCGCTCTCTTTCTCTCTCTCTCTCTCTCCTCTCTCGCTCTCTCCTCCTCGCTCTCTCGCTTAAAATTATCTATTTTTCCACATGTAGATAGTACATATTCTCTTAACATGTAAATAGGTGTGTGTGTGTGTGTGACTGTTCGCTCCAGGTCTCTTCCTCCATTAGCAGATGGGAGCAGTAATTTCACACAGTCCTGGCCATGGTAATTATGAGGATGCACACTATGTCTGGGTGGGAGAGGTGTGTGTGAGGATGCACACTATGCCTGGGTGGGAGAGGTGTGTGTGAGTGTGCTTCGTATATGTATACAAGTGTATTTATTTAAATGTGTGTTTGTGCATCTCATTTGTACGTCAAGGTGTGTGTGTGTGTGTGTGTGTGTGTGTGTGTGTGTGTGTGTGTGTGTGTGTGTGTGTGTGTGTGTGTGTGTGTGTGTTGGTCCTCGTGCTCACTGGCTCGTTCTGATTCCTTTAATTGGACTCTGTTTGATTTCCACCGACCAGCTCTCTCTCTCTCTCTGAGGCGTAGAGGTGACTTCTTGGAGTCTGCCGTGACCCTCGCTGTCAGAGAAACGAGGGAGAAAGAAGAGCAGAGGAGGGGGAAGAGAAACATTTGAACTCCAAATGCCCCTATACTCAACTCTCTCCTCTCCTCTCCTCTCCTCTCCTCTCCTCTCCTCTCCTCTCCTCTCCTCTCCTCTCCTCTCCCTCTCTCTCTCTCTCTCTCTCTCTCTCTCTCTCTCTCTCTCCTCTCCTCTCCTCTCCTCTCCTCTCCTCTCCTCTCCTCTCCTCTCCTCTCCTCTCCTCAACCTCTCCTCTCCTCTCCTCTCCTCTCCTCCACATTTATTGGATATTTCAAACTTTTTTAACAAATCAAAAACTGAAAAATTGGGCGTGCAAAATTATTCAGCCCCTTTACTTTCAGTGCAGCAAACTCTCTCCAGAAGTTCAGTGAGGATCTCTGAATGATCCAATGTTGACCTAAATGACTAATGATGATAAATACAATCCACCTGTGTGTAATCAAGTCTCCGTATAAATGCACCTGCACTGTGATAGTCTCAGAGGTCCGTTAAAAGCGCAGAGAGCATCATGAAGAAGGAACACACCAGGCAGGTCCGAGATACTGTTGTGAAGAAGTTTAAAGCCGGATTTGGATACAAAAAGATTTCCCAAGCTTTAAACATCCCAAGGAGCACTGTGCAAGCGATAATATTGAAATGGAAGGAGTATCAGACCACTGCAAATCTACCAAGACCTGGCCGTCCCTCTAAACTTTCAGCTCATACAAGGAGAAGACTGATCAGAGATGCAGCCAAGAGGCCCATGATCACTCTGGATGAACTGCAGAGATCTACAGCTGAGGTGGGAGACTCTGTCCATAGGACAACAATCAGTCGTATATTGCACAAATCTGGCCTTTATGGAAGAGTGGCAAGAAGAAAGCCATTTCTTAAAGATATCCATAAAAAGTGTCGTTTAAAGTTTGCCACAAGCCACCTGGGAGACACACCAAACATGTGGAAGAAGGTGCTCTGGTCAGATGAAACCAAAATTGAACTTTTTGGCAACAATGCAAAACGTTATGTTTGGCGTAATAGCAACACAGCTCATCACCCTGAACACATCATCCCCACTGTCAAACATGGTGGTGGCAGCATCATGGTTTGGGCCTGCTTTTCTTCAGCAGGGACAGGGAAGATGGTTAAAATTGATGGGAAGATGGATGGAGCCAAATACAGGACCATTCTGGAAGAAAACCTGATGGAGTCTGCAAAAGACCTGAGACTGGGACGGAGATTTGTCTTCCAACAAGACAATGATCCAAAACATAAAGCAAAATCTACAATGGAATGGTTCAAAAATAAACATATCCAGGTGTTAGAATGGCCAAGTCAAAGTCCAGACCTGAATCCAATCGAGAATCTGTGGAAAGAACTGAAAACTGCTGTTCACAAATGCTCTCCATCCAACCTCACTGAGCTGGAGCTCAGGAATGGGAAAAAATGTCAGTCTCTCGATGTGCAAAACTGATAGAGACATACCCCAAGCGACTTACAGCTGTAATCGCAGCAAAAGGTGGCGCTACAAAGTATTAACTTAAGGGGGCTGAATAATTTTGCACGCCCAATTTTTCAGTTTTTGATTTGTTAAAAAAGTTTGAAATATCCAATAAATGTCGTTCCACTTCATGATTGTGTCCCACTTGTTGTTGATTCTTCACAAAAAAATACAGTTTTATATCTTTATGTTTGAAGCCTGAAATGTGGCAAAAGGTTGCAAAGTTCAAGGGGGCCGAATACTTTCGCAAGGCACTGTATAATATATAATACTAATATCGCCTCTCACCCTTTTCCTTTTCAACTATCCTCACTCCTCTCTGCCTCTCCTCCTCTTTCTCCCCCTCCTCTCCTCTCCTCCTCTTTCTCCCCCTCCTCTCCTCTCCTCCTCTTTCTCCCCCTCCTCTCCTCCTCACTCCTCTCTGCCTCTCCTCCTCTTTCTCCCCCTCCTCTCCTCTCCTCCCTCTTTCTCCCCCTCCTCTCCCCCTCACTCCTCTCTGCCTCTCCTCCTCTTTCTCCCCCTCCTCTCCTCTCCTCCTCTTTCTCCTCACTCCTCTCTGCCTCTCCTCCTCTTTCTCCCCCTCCTCTCCTCCTCACTCCTCTCTGCCTCTCCTCCTCTTTCTCCCCCTCCTCTCCTCTCCTCCTCTTTCTCCCTCTCCTCTCCTCCTCTTTCTCCCCTCCCTCTCCTCCTCCTCTTCTCCTCCTCTCCTCTCTTCCTCCTCTCCTCTCTTTCTCTGCCTCTCCTCCCTCCTCTCTCCTCCTCTCTTTCTCTCCCCTCTCCTCCCCCTCCTCTCCTCCTCTTTCTCCCCCTCCTCTCCTCCTCTTTCTCCCTCCTCTCCTCCTCTTTCTCCCCCCTCCCCCTCCTCTCCTCCTCTTTCTCCCCTCCTCTCCTCCTCTTTCTCCTCCTCCTCTCCTCCTCTTTCTCCTCCCCTCCTCTCCCCCTCCTCTCCTCCTCTTTCTCCCCCTCCTCTCCTCCTCTTTCTCCTCCTCTCCTCCTTTCATCTTTCTCACAGCAGTAATAGTTTTTCAGCAGGTCTCCCTTCATGTCACTCCGTCCCTTTTTTCTCTTCTTCTCTCTGATGAACCAGCTCCTAATGAAACGAAATGATTCACCGGGAGTCGATGAATCAGCTCCTAATGAAACGAAATGATTCACCGGGAGTCGATGAATCAACTCCTAATGAAACTAAATTATTCACCGGGAGTCGATGAATCAACTCCTGATGAAACTAAATGATTCACCGGGAGTTGATGAATCAACTCCTAATGAAACTAAATGATTCACCGGGAGTTGATGAATCAGCCCCTAATGAAACTAAATGGTTCACCGGGAGTAGATGAATCAACTCCTAATGAAACTAAATGGTTCACCGGGAGTCGATGAATCAACTCCAAATTAAACTAAATGGTTTCACCGGGAGTTTCTCTTCCGCCCCGAGAGGGGTGGTGGTGTGTGTGAGAGAGGGAGAGAGAGAGAGAGAGAGAGATGGCTGGCTGGAGCAAAGATCAAAGTAAGTATCTGAATGAAGAGGGAGAGAGAGAGAGAGAGAGAGAGAGGGAGAGAGAGAGAGACCGCTCCTTCAATTGCATCACAAGAGTTGATCAAGTCATCAGAGGAGAGAAAGAGACACTGGATACACACTCTGAACCCCCTGCCTCTCACACACACTCTGAACCCCCTGCCTCTCACACACACTCTGAACCCCCTGCCTCTATCACACACACTCTGAACCCCCTGCCTCTATCACACACACTCTGAACCCCCCTGCCTCTATGACAAACACTCTGAACCCCCTGCCTCTATCACACACACTCTGAACCCCCTGCCTCTCACACACACTCTGAACCCCCTGCCTCTATCACACACACTCTGAACCCCCTGCCTCTCACACACACTCTGAACCCCCTGCCTCTCACACACTCTGACCCCCTGCCTCTCACACACACTCTGAACCCCCTGCCTCTATCACACACTCTGAACCTCCCTGTCACTCACACACACTCTGAACCCCCTGTCACACACACTCTGAACCCCCTGTCACACACACTCTGAACCCCTGCCTCACACACACACTCTGAACCCCCCTGCCTCTCACACACACTCTGAACCCCTGCTTCTCACACACACTGAACCCCCTGAACCCCCTTCTCTCACACACTCTGAACCTCTGAACCCCACTCTGCCTCCTCACACACACTCTGAACCCCCTGCCTCTCACACACACTCTGAACCCCTGCCTCTCACACACACTCTGAACCCCCTGCACACACACACTCTGAACCCCCTGTCACACACACACTCTGAACCCCCCTGTGCACTCTCTGAACACACACACTCTGAACCCCCTGTCTCTCACACACACACACTCTGAACCCCCTGCCTCTGAACCCCCTGTCTCTATCACACACACTCTGAACCCCCTGCCTCTATCACACACACTCTGAACCCCCTGCCTCTCACACACACTGAACCCCCTGCCTCTCACACACACTCTGAACCCCCTGCCTCTCACACACACTCTGAACCCCCTGCCTCTGCCTCTGTCACACACACTCTGAACCTCCCTGCCTCTCACACACTCTGAACCTCCTGCCTCACACACACACTCTGAACCTCCCTGTCACACTCTGAACCCCCTGTCTCACACACACTCTGAACCCCCTGCCTCTCTCACACACACTCTGAACCCCCTGCCTCTCATCTGAACCCCCTGCCTCTCACACACACTCTGAACCCCCTGCCTCACACACACTCTGAACCCCCTGCCTCTATCACACACACTCTGAACCCCCTGCCTCTCTCACACACAACCTCCCCCTGTCTCACACCCTCTGAACCTCTCATCACACACACTCTGAACCCCCTGCCCTGCCTGAACCCCCTGTCACACACACACTCTGAACCCCCTGTCACACACACACTCTGAACCCCTCCTGAACCCCCTGTCACACACACACTCTGAACCCCCTGTCTCTCACATTCTGAACCTCCCTGTCACACACACACTCTGAACCTCCCTGTCACACACACACACTCTGAACCCCCTGCCTCTCATCACACACTCTGAACCCCCTGCCTCTATCACACACTCTGAACCCCCTGCCTCTATCACACACACTCTGAACCCCCTGCCTCTCACACACACTCTGAACCCCCTGCCTCTATCACACACACTCTGAACCCCCTGCCTCTCACACACACTCTGAACCCCCTGCCTCTATCACACACACTCTGAACCCCCTGTCACACACACACTCTGAACCCCCTGTCTCACACACTCTGAACCTCCCTGTCACACACACACTCTGAACCTCCTGTCACACACACACTCTGAACCCCACTGAACCTGAACCCCTGCCTCTATCACACACACTCTGAACCCCCTGCCTCTCACACACACTGAACCCCCTGCCTCTACACACACTCTGAACCCCCTGCCTCTACACACACAACCCCCCTGCCTCTCACACACAACTCTGAACCCCCTGCCTCTACACACACACTCTGAACTCCTGAACCTCTCACACACTCTGAACCTCCCTGCCTCTCACACACACTCTGAACCCCTGCCTGAACCCCCTGCCTCTCACACACACACTCTGAACCCCCTGCCTCTCACACACACTCTGAACCCCCTGCCTCTCACACACACTCTGAACCCCCTGCCACACACTCTCACACACACTCTGAACCCCCTGCCTCTCACACACACTCTGAACCCCCTGCCTCTCACACACTCTGAACCCCCTGCCTCTCACACACACTCTGAACCCCTGCCTCTCACACACTCTGAACCCCCTCTGAACCTCCTCACACACACTCTGAACCCCTGTCACACACACACACTCTGAACCCCTGTCACACACACACTCTGAACCCCCTGCCTCTCACACACACTCTGAACCCTCTGCTTCTCACACACACACTCTGAACCCCCTGCTCTCACACACACTCTGAACCCCCTGCCTCACACACACTCTGAACCCCCTGCCTCTACACACACACTCTGAACCTCCCTGTCACACACACACTCTGAACCCCTGTCTCTCACACACACTCTGAACCTCCCTGTCACTCACACACACACACACATTCTGAACCTCCCTGTCACTCACACACA
This sequence comes from Oncorhynchus nerka, assembly GCF_034236695.1. Lineage (NCBI taxonomy): Eukaryota > Metazoa > Chordata > Actinopteri > Salmoniformes > Salmonidae > Oncorhynchus > Oncorhynchus nerka. The sequence continues at coordinate 12,503,811 of NC_088405.1, forward strand.
CACACACACACACTCTGAATCTCCCTGTCACACACACACACTCTGAACCTCCCTGTCACACACACACTGAACCTCCCTGAACACCCACTCTGTCACCCCTGTCTCTCACACACACTCTGAACCCCCTGCCTCTCACACACACTCTGAACCCCCTGTCTCACACACACTCTGAACCCCCTGTCTCTCACACACACTCTGAACCTCCTGCCTCTCACACACACTGAACCCCTGCCTCTCACACACACTCTGAACCCCCTGCCCCCTCTCTCACACACACTCTGAACCCCCTGCCTCTCACACACACTCTGAACCCCCTGCCTCTCACACACACTCTGAACCCCCTGCTTCTCACACACACTCTGAACCCTCTGCTTCTCACACACACTCTGAACCCCCTGCCTCTCACACACTCTGAACCCCCTGCCTCTATCACACACACTCTGAACCCCCTGTCACACACACACTCTGAACCCCCTGCCTCTCACACACACTCTGAACCTCCTGTGACACACACACACTCTGAACCCCCTGTCACACACACACTGAACCCCCTGCCTCTCACACACTCTGAACCCCCTGTCACACACACACACTCTGAACCCCCTGTCACACACACACTCTGAACCCCTGCCTCTCACACACACTCTGAACCCCCTGTCACACACACACACTCTGAACCCCCTGTCTCTCACATTCTGAACCTCCCTGTCACTCACACACACACACACACTCTGAACCTCCCTGTCACACACACACACTCTGAACATCCCTGTCACACACACACACACTCTGAACCCCCCTGTCTCTATCACACACACTCTGAACCCCCTGCCTCTATCACACACACTCTGAACCCCCTGCCTCTATCACACACACTCTGAACCCCCTGCCTCTCACACACACTCTGAACCCCCTGCCTCTATCACACACACTCTGAACCTCCCTGTCACACACACACACTCTGAACCCCCTGTCTCACACACACACTCTGAACCCCCTGTCACACACACACTCTGAACCTCCCTGTCACACACACACTCTGAACCCCCTGCCTCTCACACACACTCTGAACCCCCTGCCTCTATCACACACACTCTGAACCCCCTGCCTCTCACACACACTCTGAACCCCCTGCCTCTATCACACACACTCTGAACCCCCTGCCTCTCACACACACTCTGAACCCCTGCCTCACACACACTCTGAACCCCTGCCTCTATCACACACACTCTGAACCCCCTGCCTCTATCACACACACTCTGAACCCCCTGCCTCTCACACACACTCTGAACCCCCTGCCTCTCACACACACTCTGAACCCCCTGCCTCTCACACACACTCTGAACTCTGAACCCCTGCCCTCACACACACACTCTGAACCCCCTGCCTCTCACACACACTCTGAACCCCCTGCCTCTATCACACACACTCTGAACCCCCTGTCACACACACACTCTGAACCCCCTGCCTCTCACACACACTCTGAACCCCCTGTGACACACACACTCTGAACCCCCTGTCACACACACACTCTGAACCCCCTGCCTCTCACACACACTCTGAACCCCCTGTCACACACACACACTCTGAACCCCCTGTCACACACACACTCTGAACCCCTGCCTCTCACCTCTGAACCCCCTGTCACACACACACTCTGAACCCCCTGTCTCTCACATTCTGAACCTCCCTGTCACACACACACACACACACTCTGAACCTCCCTGTCACACACACACACTCTGAACATCCCTGTCACACACACACACTCTGAACCCCCTGTCTCTATCACACACACTCTGAACCCCCTGCCTCTATCACACACACTCTGAACCCCCTGCCTCTCACACACTCTGAACCCCTGCCTCTCACACACACTCTGAACCCCCTGCCTCTCACACACACACTCTGAACCCCCTGCCTCTCACACACACTCTGAACCCCCTGCCTCTACACACACACTCTGAACCCCCTGCCTCTCACACACACTCTGAACCCCCTGCCTCTCACACACACTCTGAACCCCCTGCCTCTATCACACACACTCTGAACCCCCTGCCTCTCACACACACTCTGAACCCCCTGCCTCTATCACACACACTCTGAACCCCCTGTCTCACACACACACTCTGAACCCCCTGCCTCTCACACACACTCTGAACCCCCTGCTCTCTCACACACTCTGAACCCCTGCCTCTCACACACACTCTGAACCCCCTGCCTCTCACACACACTCTGAACCCCTGCCTCTCACACACTCTGAACCCCCTGCTCTCACACACACTCTGAACCCCTGCCTCTATCACACACACTCTGAACCCCTGCCTCTCACACACTCTGAACCCCCTGCCTCTATCACACACACTCTGAACCCCCTGCCTCTCACACACACTCTGAACCCCCTGCCTCTATCACACACACTCTGAACCCCCTGCCTCTCACACACTCTGAACCCCCTGCCTCTCACACACACTCTGAACTCCCTGCCTCTCACACACACTCTGAACCCCTGCCTCTCACACACACTCTGAACCCCCTGCCTCTCACACACACTCTGAACCCCCTGCCTCTAACACTCTGAACCCCCTGAACCTCACACACACTCTGAACCCCCTGCCTCACACACACTCTGAACCTCCCTGTCTCACACACACACTCTGAACCCCCTGCCTCACACACACACTCTGAACCCCCTGCCTCTCACACACACTCTGAACCCCCTGTCACACACACACACTCTGAACCCCCTGTCACACACACACTCTGAACCCCCTGCCTCTCACACACACTCTGAACCCCCTGTCTCACACACTCTGAACCCCCCTGTCTCACATTCTGAACCTCCCTGTCACTCACACACACACACACACTCTGAACCTCCCTGTCACACACACACACTCTGAACCCCCCTGTCTCACACACACACTCTGAACCCCCTGTCTCTATCACACACACTCTGAACCCCCTGCCTCTCACACACACTCTGAACCCCCTGCCTCTATCACACACTCTGAACCCCCTGCCTCTCACACACACTCTGAACCCCCTGCCTCTCACACACACTCTGAACCTCCTGCCTCTCACACACTCTGAACCCCCTGCCTCTCACACACACTCTGAACCCCTGCCTCACACACACTCTGAACCTCCTGCTACACACACACTCTGAACCCCTGCCTCTCACACACTCTGAACCCCCTGCCTCTATCACACACACTCTGAACCCCCTGCCTCTCACACACACTCTGAACCCCTGCCTCATCACACACACTCTGAACCCCTGCCTCTCACACACACTCTGAACCCCCTGCCTCTATCACACACACTCTGAACCCCCTGCCTCTCACACACACTCTGAACCCCCTGCCTCTCACACACACACTCTGAACCCCCTGCCTCTCACACACTCTGAACCCCCTGCTCTCACACACACTCTGAACCCCTGCCTCTCACACACTCTGAACCCCTGCCTCACACACACACTCTGAACCCCCTGCCTCTCACACACACTCTGAACCCCTGCCTCTATCACACACACTCTGAACCCCCTGTCACACACACTCTGAACCTCTGAACCCCTCTGCCTCTCACACACACACTCTGAACCCCCTGCCTCTCACACACACACTCTGAACCCCCTGCTTCTCACACACACTCTGAACCCCCTGCCTCACACACACTCTGAACCCCCTGCCTATCACACACACTCTGAACCCCCTGCCTCTACACACACACTCTGAACCCCCTGCCTCTCACACACACTCTGAACCCCCTGCCTCTCACACACACTCTGAACCCCTGCACTCTATCACACACACTCTGAACCCCCTGTCTCTCACACACTCTGAACCCCCTGCTCTCACACACACTCTGAACCCCCTGCCTCTCACACACACTCTGAACCCCCTGCCTCTCACACACTCTGAACCCCCTGTCACACACACACTCTGAACCCCCTGCCTCTCACACACACTCTGAACTCCCTGTCACACACACACTCTGAACCCCCTGTCTCACACACACACTCTGAACCCCCTGCCTCTCACACACACTCTGAACCCCCTGTCTCACACACACACTCTGAACCCCCTGCCTCTCACACACACTCTGAACCCCTGCCTCTCACACACACTCTGAACCCCCTGTCACACACACACTCTGAACCCCCTGCCTCTCACACACTCTGAACCCCCTGTCACTCACACACACACACACTCTGAACCTCCCTGTCACACACACACACTCTGAACCCCTGTCACACACACACTCTGAACCCCCTGCCTCTCACACACACTCTGAACCCCCTGCCACACACACACACTCTGAACCCCCTGCCTCACACACACACTCTGAACCCCCTGCCTCTCACACACACTCTGAACCCCTCTGAACCTCTTCACACACACTCTGAACCCCCTGCCTCTCACACACACTCTGAACCCCCTGCCTCTCACACACACTCTGAACCTCCTGCTCTCACACACACTCTGAACCCCCTGCCTCTCACACACACTCTGAACCCCCTGCCTCACACACACACTCTGAACCCCCTGCCTCTCACACACTCTGAACCCCCTGCCTCTCACACACACACACTCTGAACCCCCTGCCTCACACACACACTCTGAACCCCTGCACTCTATCACACACACTCTGAACCCCCTGCCTCACACACACACTCTGAACCCCCTGCCTCTCACACACACTCTGAACCTCCCTGACACACACACTCTGAACCCCCTGTCACACACACACTCTGAACCCCTGCCTCTCACACACACTCTGAACCCCCTGTCACACACACACTCTGAACCCCCTGTCACACACACACTCTGAACCCCCTGCCTCTCACACACACTCTGAACCCCCTGTCACACACACTCTGAACCCCCTGTCTCTCACATTCTGAACCTCCCTGTCACTCACACACACACACACACTCTGAACCTCCCTGTCACACACACACACTCTGAACCCCTGTCACACACACACACTCTGAACTCCCCTGTCACACACACTCTGAACCCCCTGCCTCTATCACACACACTCTGAACCCCCTGCCTCTACACACACACTCTGAACCCCCTGCCTCTCACACACACTCTGAACCCCCTGCCTCTATCACACACACTCTGAACCCCCTGTCTCTCACACACACTCTGAACCCCCTGTCTCACACACACTCTGAACCCCCTCTCACACACACTCTGAACCTCCCTGTCACACACACACTCTGAACCCCCTGCCTCTCACACACACTCTGAACCCCTGCCTCTATCACACACACTCTGAACCCCCTGCCTCTCACACACTCTGAACCCCCTGCCTCTCACACACACTCTGAACCCCCTGCCTCTCACACACACTCTGAACCCCCTGCCTCTCACACACACTCTGAACCCCCTGCACACACACTCTGAACCCCTGCCTCTATCACACACACTCTGAACCCCCCTGCCTCTCACACACTCTCTGAACCCCCTGCCTCTCACACACACTCTGAACCCCTGCCTCACACACACACTCTGAACCCCCTGCCTCTATCACACACACTCTGAACCCCCTGTCTCACACACTCTGAACCTCCCTGTCACACACACACTCTGAACCTCCCTGTCACACACACACTCTGAACCCCCTGCCTCTCACACACACTCTGAACCCCCTGAACCTCTCACACACACTCTGAACCCCCTGCACACACTCTGAACCCCTGCTTCTCACACACACTCTGAACCCCTGCCTCTCACACACACTCTGAACCCCCTGTCACACACACACTCTGAACCCCTGCCTCTCACACACACTCTGAACCCCCCTCTACACACACACTCTGAACTCCCTGTCACACACTCTGAACCCCTGTCTCACACACACACTCTGAACCCCCTGCACACACACACACACTGAACCCCCCTGCCTCTCACACACACTCTGAACCCCCTGCTTCTCACACACACTCTGAACCCCCTGCCTCTCACACACTCTGAACCCCTGTCTCTCACACACACTCTGAACCCCCTGCCTCTCACACACACTCTGAACCCCCTGTCTACACACACACTCTGAACCCCCTGCCTCTCACACACACTCTGAACCTCCCTGTCACACACACACACTCTGAACCCCCTGTCTCTCACATTCTGAACCTCCCTGTCACTCACACACACACACACACACTCTGAATCTCCCTGTCACACACACACACTCTGAACCTCCCTGTCACACACACACACTCTGAACTCCCCTGTCACACACACTCTGAACCTCCCTGTCACACACACACACTCTGAACCCCCTGTCACACACACACTCTGAACCCCCTGCCTCTCACACACACTCTGAACCTCCTGTCACACACACACACACTCTGAACCCCCTGTCACACACACACTCTGAACCTCCCTGTCTCACACACACTCTGAACCCCCTGCCTCTCACACACACTCTGAACCCCCCTGCTTCTCTCACACACTCTGAACCCCCTGCCTCTCACACACACTCTGAACCCCCTGCCTCTCACACACACTCTGAACCCCCCTGCTTCTCTCACACACTCTGAACCCCCTGCCTCTCACACACACTCTGAACCCCTGCCTCTCACACACACTCTGAACCCCTGCCTCTCACACACACTCTGAACCTCTGCCTCTCACACACACTCTGAACCCCCTGCCTCTCACACACACTCTGAACCCCCTGCCTCTATCACACACACTCTGAACCCCCTGTCACACACACACTCTGAACCCCCCTCTCACACACACACTCTGAACCTCCTGCCTCTCACACACACTCTGAACCCCCTGTCACACACACACTCTGAACCCCCTGCCTCTCACACACACACTCTGAACCCCCTGTCACACACACCCCCTGTCACACACTCTGAACCCCCTGTCACACACACACTCTGAACCCCCTGCCTCACACACACTCTGAACCCCCCTGCTTCTCTCACACACTCTGAACCCCCTGCCTCTCACACACTCTGAACCCCCTGCCTCTCACACACACTCTGAACTCCCCTGCTTCTCACACACACTCTGAACCCCTGCTTCTCACACACACTCTGAACCCCCTGTCACACACACACTCTGAACCCCCTGCCTCTCACACACACTCTGAACCTCCTGTGACACACACACACTCTGAACCCCCTGTCACACACACACTCTGAACCCCCTGCCTCTCACACACACTCTGAACCCCCTGTCACACACACACACTCTGAACCCCCTGTCACACACACACTCTGAACCCCCCCTCTCACACACACTCTGAACCCCCCTGTCACACACACACTCTGAACCCCCTGTCTCTCACATTCTGAACCCCCTGTCACTCACACACACACACACACACACTCTGAACATCCCTGTCACACACACACACTCTGAACCCCCTGTCTCTACACACACACTCTGAACCCCCCTGCCACTATCACACACACTCTGAACCCCCTGCCTCTATCACACACACTCTGAACCCCCCTGCCTCTCACACACACTCTGAACCCCCTGCCTCTATCACACACACTCTGAACCCCCCTGTCACACACACTCTGAACCCCCTGCCTCATCACACACACTCTGAACCTCCCTGTCACACACACACACTCTGAACCCCTGTCACACACACACTCTGAACCCCCTGTCACACACACTCTGAACCTCCTGTCACACACACACACTCTGAACCCCCTGCCTCTCACACACACTCTGAACCCCTGCCTCTCACACACACTCTGAACCCCCTGCCTCTCACACACACTCTGAACCCCCTGCCTCTATCACACACACTCTGAACCCCCTGCCTCTATCACACACACTCTGAACCCCCTGCCTCTCACACACACTCTGAACCCCCTGCCTCTCACACACACTCTGAACCCCTGCCTCTCACACACACTCTGAACCCCTGCCTCTCACACACACTCTGAACCCCCTCCTCTATCACACACACTCTGAACCCCCTGCCTCACACACACACACTCTGAACCCCCTGCCTCACACACACACACTCTGAACCCCCTGTCACACACACACTCTGAACCCCCTGCCTCTTCACACACACTCTGAACCCCTGCTTCTCACACACACTCTGAACCCCTGCCTCTCACACACCCCCTGCCTCTCACACACACACTCTGAACCCCTGCCTCTATCACACACACTCTGAACCTCCCTGTCACACACACACACACTGAACCTCCCTCTCACACACACTCTGAACCCCTGTCACATCACACACACTCTGAACCCCCCTGTCACACACACACTCTGAACCCCCTGCCTCTCACACACACTCTGAACCTCCTGTCACACACACACTCTGAACCCCCTGTCACACACACTCTGAACCTCCCTGTCACACCACACACACTCTGAACCCCCTGTCACTCACACACACCTGAACCCCCTGCCTCACACACACACTCTGAACCTCCCTGTTCTCACACACTCTGAACCCCTGTCTCACACACACTCTGAACCCCCTGTCTCTCACACACACTCTGAACCCCTGCCTCTCACACACACTCTGAACCCCTGCCCCTATCACACACACTCTGAACCCCCTCCTCTCACACACACACTCTGAACCCCCTGTCTCATCCCACTCTGAACCCCTGCCTCTCACACACACTCTGAACCCCCTGCCTCTCACACACACTCTGAACCTCCCTCCACACACACTCTGAACCTCCCTGTCACACACACTCTGAACCCCCTGTCACACACACACTCTGAACCCCCTGCCTCTCACACACACTCTGAACCCTCTGCTTCACACACACACACTCTGAACCCCCTGCTTCTCACACACACTCTGAACCCCCTCCTCTCACACACACTCTGAACCCCTGCCTCTCCTTCACACACTCTGAACCCCTTCACACCCCACTCTGAACCCCCCTCCTCTCTCCATCCCTCCTTCACTCACACCACCCACTTCACACACTCTGAATCTCCTGTCACACACACACACCTCTGAACCTCCCTGTCACACACACACACTCTGAACTCCCCCTGTCACACACCACTCTGAACCTCCACCCTCCTTCACACACACTCTGAAACCCCCTTCACACACACACTCTGAACCCCCTGCCTCTCACACACACTCTGAACCTCCCTGTCACACACACTCTTAACCCCCTGTCTCTCACACACAAATCCCCCCTCCTTCTCTCACACCACACTCCTTCAACCCCCTGCCTCTCACATCACTCTGAACCCCCTTCTTCACACACATCTGAACCCCCTCCTTCTCCACCACTCTGAACCCATCTGCTTCTCACACACACTCCATCCACCCTCCTTCACACACACTCTGAACCCATTTCTATCACACATCACCTGAACCCCCTTCACACACACACTCTGAACCCCCTCCTTCACACACATCTGAACCTCCCCTTCACACACACACTCTGAACCCCCTGTCACACACACACTCTGAACCCCCTGCCTCTCACACACTCTGAACCCCCTGTCACACACACACACTCTGAACCCCCTTCACACACACACTCTGAACCCCCCTGCCTCTCACACCATCTGACCCCCTGTCACACACACTCTGAACCCCCTGTCTCACATTCTGAACCTCCCTGTCACTCACACACACACACACACACACTCTGAACCTCCTGTCACACACACACCTCTCTGAACCCCCTGCCTCCTCACACACCTCTGATCCTGCCTCTATCACACACCTCTGAACTCCCCTGCCTCTATCACACACTCTGAACCCATCCTGCCTCTGTTTAATCACTGTTGGATGGGTTGAGTACCCCCTGCCTCACACACACACACATGATACACACAAATGCACTTTCTCACACATATCTGAACACCCAC
>NC_088405.1:12518676-12521176 GCF_034236695.1 Oncorhynchus nerka
CCGATAAAGCCATGATTATCGAAAACTTCAACAAGCATTTCTCAACGGCTGGCCATGCCTTCCGCCTGGCTACTCCTACCTCGTCCAACAGCTCTGCCCCCCCGCAGCTCCTCGCCCAAGCCTCTCCAGGTTCTCCTTTACCCAAAACCAGATAGCAGATGTTCTGAAAGAGCTGCAAAACCTAGACCCGTATAAATCAGCTGGGCTTGACAATCTGGACCCTCTATTTCTGAAACTATCCGCCGCCATTGTCGCAACCCCTATTACCAGCCTGTTCAACCTCTCTTTCATATCGTCTGAGATCCCCAAGGATTGGAAAGCTGCCGCAGTCATCCCCCTCTTCAAAGGGGGAGACACCCTGGACCCAAACTGTTACAGACCTATATCCATTCTGCCCTGCCTATCTAAGGTCTTCGAAAGCCAAGTCAACAAACAGGTCACTGACCATCTCGAATCCCACCGTACCTTCTCCGCTATGCAATCTGGTTTCCGAGCCGGTCACGGGTGCACCTCAGCCACACTCAAGGTACTAAACGATATCATAACCGCCATCGATAAAAGACAGTACTGTGCAGCCGTCTTCATCGACCTTGCCAAGGTCTTCGACTCTGTCAATCACCATATTCTTATCGGCAGACTCAGTAGCCTCGGTTTTTCGGATGACTGCCTTGCCTGGTTCACCAATTACTTTGCAGACAGAGTTCAGTGTGTCAAATCGGAGGGCATGCTGTCCGGTCCTCTGGCAGTCTCTATGGGGGTGCCACAGGGTTCAATTCTCGGGCCAACTCTTTTCTCTGTATATATCAATGATGTTGCTCTTGCCGCAGGCGATTCCCTGATCCACCTCTACGCAGACGACACCATTCTATATACTTTCGGCCCGTCATTGGACACTGTGCTATCTAACCTCCAAACGAGCTTCAATGCCATACAACACTCCTTCCGTGGCCTCCAACTGCTCTTAAACGCTAGTAAAACCAAATGCATGCTTTTCAACCGATCGCTGCCTGCACCCGCATGCCCGACTAGCATCACCACCCTGGATGGTTCTGACCTTGAATATGTGGACATCTATAAGTACCTAGGTGTCTGGCTAGACTGCAAACTCTCCTTCCAAACTCATATCAAACATCTCCAATCGAAAATCAAATCAAGAGTCTGCTTTCTATTCCGCAACAAAGCCTCCTTCACTCACGCCGCCAAGCTTACCCTAGTAAAACTGACTATCCTACCGATCCTCGACTTCGGCGATGTCATCTACAAAATGGCTTCCAACACTCTACTCAGCAAACTGGATGCAGTCTATCACAGTGCCATCCGTTTTGTCACTAAAGCACCTTATACCACCCACCACTGCGACTTGTATGCTCTAGTCGGCTGGCCCTCGCTACATATTCGTCGCCAGACCCACTGGCTCCAGGTCATCTACAAGTCCATGCTAGGTAAAGCTCCGCCTTATCTCAGTTCACTGGTCACGATGGCAACACCCATCCGTAGCACGCGCTCCAGCAGGTGTATCTCACTGATCATCCCTAAAGCCAACACCTCATTTGGCCGCCTTTCGTTCCAGTACTCTGCTGCCTGTGACTGGAACGAATTGCAAAAATCGCTGAAGTTGGAGACTTTTATCTCCCTCACCAACTTCAAACATCAGCTATCTGAGCAGCTAACCGATCGCTGCAGCTGTACATAGTCTATTGGTAAATAGCCCACCCATTTTCACCTACCTCATCCCCATACTGTTTTATTTATTTACTTTTCTGCTCTTTTGCACAGCAATATCTCTACCTGTACATGACCATCTGATCATTTATCACTAATCTGCAAAATTGTAATTATTTGCCTACTCCATGTGTAACTCTGTGTTGTCTGTTCACACTGCTATGCTTTATCTTGGCCAGGTCGCAGTTGCAAATGAGAACTTGTTCTCAACTAGCCTACTTGGTTAAATAAAGGTGAAATAAAAAAATAAAAATACCCAATCTCCCCAGTTCTCCATTCTATCCTTCCATCCCCAATCTCCCCAGTTCTCCATTCTATCCTTCCATCCCCAATCTCCCCAGTTCTCCATTCTATCCTTCCATCCCCAATCTCCCCAGTTCTCCATTCTATCCTTCCATCCCCAATCTCCCCAGTTCTCCATTCTATCCTTCCATCCCCAATCTCCCCAGTTCTCCATTCTATCCTTCCATCCCCAATCTCCCCAGTTCTCCATTCTATCCTTCCATCCCCAATCTCCCCCAGTTCTCCATTCTATCCTTCCATCCCCAATCTCCCCAGTTCTCCATTCTATCCTTCCATCCCCAATCTCCCCCAGTTCTTCATTCTATCTTTTCTATTTTCGAATCACTGCCCCCATAGCTGGCTGTGGCTGAGCTGGCTAGATGCATTTTCTATAGTGTTAATCCTAGCCTCTGGATAGACAGAAAGGCACAAACACAATTTGTCATCTCCTCCGTCTCCAAAACGTCTCGGGACAATACAGCAGCTCTATCTGGAG
>NC_088405.1:12526176-12558676 GCF_034236695.1 Oncorhynchus nerka
AAAACTGAAAATGCTCTCCCTCTCTTTTTCCTTGAGTCTTTCTCTCTCTCGCTTTTCTCTCGCTCTCTTTCACCCGTTATTTTTCGCTCTCTCCCTCTTTTTCCTGTTACTCTCTCTTCCTCCCTCTGTTTCTGCCTCTCTCTCTTTCTCCTTGTCTCCCTCCCCTCTCTCTCCTTGTCTCTCTCTCCTCCTACCACTAAGTGTCAGAGAACGGGTGGGAGGGAAGGAGACTCTCCATGTCTCCCTCCCCTCTCCCTCCCCTCTCCCTCCCCTCTCTATCCTCCTACCACTAAGTGTCAGAGAACGGGTGGGAGGGAAGGAGACTCTCCATGTCTCCCTCCCCTCTCTCTCATTGTCTCTCTCTCCTCCTACCACTAAGTGTCAGAGACCGGGTGGGAGGGAAGGAGACTCTCCTTGTCTCTCTCTCCTCCTACCACTAAGTGTCAGAGAACGGGTGGGAGGGAAGGAGACTCTCCTTGTCTCTCTCTCCTCCTACCACTAAGTGTCAGAGAACGGGTGGGAGGGAAGGAGACTCTCCATGTCTCCCTCCCCTCTCCCTCCCCTCTCCCTCCCCTCTCTCTCCTTGTCTCTCTCTCCTCCTACCACTAAGTGTCAGAGAACGGGTGGGAGGGAAGGAGACTCTCCATGTCTCCCTCCCCTCTCCCTCCCCTCTCCCTCCCCTCTCTCTCCTTGTCTCTCTCTCCTCCTACCACTAAGTGTCAGAGAACGGGTGGGAGGGAAGGAGACTCTCCATGTCTCTCTCTCCTCCTACCACTAAGTGTCAGAGAACGGGTGGGAGGGAAGGAGACTCTCCTTGTCTCTCTCTCCTCCTACCACTAAGTGTCAGAGAACGGGTGGGAGGGAAGGAGACTCCTTGTCTCTCTCTCCTCCTACCACTAAGTGTCAGAGAACGGGTGGGAGGGAAGGAGACTCTCCTCTCCCTCCCCTGTCTCTCTCTCCCCTCCTACCACTAAGTGTCAGAGACCGGGTGGGAGGGAAGGATACTCTCCTTGTCTCTCTCTCCTCCTACCACTAAGTGTCAGAGAACGGGTGGGAGGGAAGGAGACTCTCCATGTCTCCCTCCCCTCTCCCTCCCCTCTCTCTCATTGTCTCTCTCTCCTCCTACCACTAAGTGTCAGAGACCGGGTGGGAGGGAAGGATACTCTCCTTGTCTCTCTCTCCTCCTACCACTAAGTGTCAGAGAACGGGTGGGAGGGAAGGAGACTCTCCTTGTCTCTCTCTCCTCTCCACTCCCGGGTCTCTCCTTGTCTCTCTCTCCTCCTACCACTAAGTGTCAGAGACCGGGTGGGAGGGAAGGATACTCTCCTTGTCTCTCTCTCCTCCTACCACTAAGTGTCAGAGAACGGGTGGGAGGGAAGGAGACTCTCCTTGTCTCTCTCTCCTCCTACCACTAAGTGTCAGAGACCGGGTGGGAGGGAAGGAGACTCTCCTTGTCTCTCTCTCCTCCTACCACTAAGTGTCAGAGACCGGGTGGGAGGGAAGGAGACTCTCCTTGTCTCTCTCTCCTCCTACCACTAAGTGTCAGAGACCGGGTGGGAGGGAAGGAGACTCTCCATGTCTCTCTCTCCTCCTACCACTAAGTGTCAGAGAACGGGTGGGAGGGAGGGAGACTCTCCTTGTCTCTCTCTCCTCTCCCTCCCCTCTCTCTCCTTGTCTCTCTCTCCTCCTACCACTAAGTGTCAGAGAACGGGTGGGAGGGAAGGAGACTCTCCATGTCTCTCTCCTCCTCCTCCAGAGAACGGGTGGGAGGGAGGGACTCTCCTTGTCTCTCACTCCCCTCTCCCTCCACTCTCCTGGGAGGGAAGGAGTCTCTCTACCACTAAGTGTCAGAGAACGGGTGGGAGGGAGGGAGACTCTCCTTGTCTCTCTCTCCTCCTACCACTAAGTGTCAGAGAACGGGTGGGAGGGAAGGAGACTCTCCATGTCAAAAATCTGCGGCAGTTGTTTTGTTTTCTTTTGAGTCCATTTATTCATACAGCAGGATGTACCTTTTCTGTTTGATATTGTTTTATTGTTTGTGTTGATTATGTTTTGTCCTGTCGGGAGGCTTAATGTAATATGTGTTTTCATGTTTTGTTTTTGTTTAGTTTTTATTCTTTATCTGTAGCTGTTGTCACGGCAGCGATGCCTGAACAGAACTGTGAATTATCTGGTGATGGTGATGGCTCTGCTTCAGTTAGTCGGTGTGTCTGTAGAGACAGACAGACAGGTACACAGACAGGTAGACAGACAGACAGGTACACAGACAGACACACTTAAGTGGGGCCTGCTGTGTTTTCACAACACATTAACATGTCCTTACCTTCTCTAGGGAACCAGCATGGCTTCACATAACCATTAACATGCACTAACATAGAAATACTTCTCTCTTTGCCTCTCTCTCTCCTTCCATCTTTCTTTCTCTCTTTCTTTCCCTCACTCTCTCCTTCCATCTTTCATTCTCTCTTTCTTTCTTTCCCTCTCTCTCTCCTTCCATCTTTCTTTCTCTCTTTCTTTCCCTCACTCTCTCCTTCCATCTTTCATTCTCTCTTTCTTTCTTTTCCTCTCTCTCCTTCCATCTTTCTTTCTCTCTTTCTTTGCCTCTCTCTCCTTCCATCTTTCTTTCTCTCTTTCTTTCCATCTCTCTCTCTCTCCTTCCATCTTTCTTTCTCTCTTTCTTTCCATCTCTCTCTCTCCTTCCATCTTTCATTCTCTCTTTCTTTCCCTCTCTCCTTCCATCTTTCATTCTCTCTTTCTTTCCCTCTCTCCTTCCATCTTTCATTCTCTCTTTCTTTGCCTCTCTCTCTCCTTCCATCTTTCTTTCTCTCTTTCTTTGCCTCTCTCTCTCCTTCCATCTTTCATTCTCTCTTTCCCTCTCTCTCCTTCATCTTTCTTTCTCTCTTTCTTTGCCTCTCTCTCTCCTTCCATCTTTCTTTCTCTCTTTCTTTGCCTCTCTCTCTCCTTCCATCTTTCTTTCTCTCTTTCTTTCCCTCTCTCGATCTTTCTCTCTCGCTCCATCTTTCTCTTTCTCCCTCTCTGTCTCCCTCTCTCTCTCTCTCTCTGTCTCCCTCTCTGTCTCTCTATCTGTCTCTATTTCTGTCTCTCTCTCTGTCTCTCTCTCTGTCTCTCTCTATGTCTCCCCCTGTCTCTCTCTCTCTCTCTATGTCTCCCCCTGTCTCTCTCTCTCTGTCTCTCTCTATGTCTCCCCCTGTCTCTCTCTCTGTCTCTCTCTCTGTTTCTCATCTGTAGATGTGTTGGATGGAGATGCAGGTGATGATAATGGGGGTGAGGAGGAGGAGGGGGGGAGAGATGAGGAAGATCACCATGATGAAACTGTGACAGAGGCTACTGCGGTAGATACTAACCCTCCTGAGGCCCCTCCGACCTCCTCCACCATCCAGGGGCATCAGGAGTCTACTAACCCCAGCTCTGAGCTAACTTTTCTGGGTAAAGGGACCACCACTAACTGGCTGTGTGCTGGTGCTTCTGCTTGTTCGTTTGCTCTCTCTGTTTTGTCGGTCTGTAACTCACCCCTCATGTGCACGACCCCACTTTCCCCTTTGACCTCTGCTTCTCATTGGCTTGAGTAATGGCTAGCTGCGATCCCATTGGCCTGTAGCAGATTCTAAAGTTCTGAGACTGGCTTTGTTTGTTTTTCTATTCCTGTACAATTTTATTAAAACTAGTAATTAAAAAACAACTGCAAAAAGTTCTCCCTAGACAATAAAAAAAAATCATATCTTGAGGAAAGCATTTGTGAAATGTTTTCAGAGGTAAGTTAATGACTGTTTTCCCCAGCTTTTGCGTCCCTGTTCTGCCAATAGGAGATAGGCAGTGAAGGGTTACAGAATCAGAAAGGAAGGAGAACATGAAAACAGAACCATAAACAGTGTGTCTTTGAAGCAGCAGTATCTCTGCTATTTGTTTTCTCTGTGGGTTTTGTCGTTTTCCTCACGTCTAGTTTAATTTCACTAGTTTTCTGGTGATGAAGACGTTTGTCACAGAGACGGTCCTTATGAAGGGAGAGAGGTTGTTGTGATGCTTCGCTCTACGGCTGCGTTGCAAATGGCTCCGTCCCCTAAGTAGTGCAGAGCACAAAGACCCTGGGCTGTGGTCAAAACTACCTAGAACCAGTGCACTGCCTAGGGAATAGGGTGCCATGTGGGACAGACACTACTTGTTGATAAACCGCCTGTTTCAAGAGGTGCCAGATAAAACATCCCCGACAGGACACTCTACTGAGCACTTCACCTAAACAGCACTTCACCTAAACAGCACTTCATCACAGGCTTCCCTGATATATCTGCTACCCTAATATATATCTGCTACCCTAATACAGTGCCTAATATATATTTCCTTCAAACATAAAGATATATTTTTTTGCAACAACAAGTGGGACACAATCATAATATATATCTCTTCCAAACTGATATAAAACTGTATTTTTTTGTGAAGAATCACAACAAGTGGGACAATCATGAAGTGGAACGACATTTATTGATATTTCAAACTTTTAACAAATCAAAAACTGAAAAATTGGGCGTGCAAAATTATTAAGCACCTTTACTTTCAGTGCAGCAAACTACCTGAATGATCCAATGTTGACTAATATAATGATATAAATCTCCACCTGTGTGTAATCAAGTCTCCGTATAAATGCACCTGCACTGTGATAGTCTCAGAGGTCCGTTAAAAGCCATCATGAAGAACAAGGAACACACCAGGCAGGTATATGTTGTGATTTATAGCTTTGGATACAAAAGATTTCCCAAGCTTTAAACATCCCAAGGAGCACTGTGCATATATTGAAATGGAAGGAGTATCAGACCACTGCAAATCTACCAAGACCTGGCCGTCCCTCTAAACTTTCATCATCAAGGAGAAGACTGATCAGAGATGCAGCCAAGAGGCCCATGATCACTCTGGATGAACTGCATCTGCTGAGGTGGGAGACTCTGTCCAATCATATATTGCACAAATCTGGCCTTTATGGAAGAGTGGCAAGAAGAAAGCCATTTCTTAAAGATATATAAAAAGTGTCTTTAAAGTTTGCCACAAGCCACCTGGGAGACACACCAAACATGTGGAAGAAGGTATGATTAAACTTTTTGGCTGCAAAACGTATGTTTGGCGTAAAAGCAACACAGCTCAACCCTATCCCCATATCTGGTGGTGGCAGCATCATAATATATAAGATGGATCTGGACCATTCTGGAAGACCTGATGGAGTCTGCAAAAGACCTGATCTGTCTTCCAACAAGACAATGATCCAAAACATAAAGCAAAATGTACAATAATGGTTCAAAAATAAACATATCTGTTAGAATGGCCAAGTCAAAGTCTAATATATATCTGCTGTTCACCTCTCCATCCAACCTCACTGATCTGTTTTGCAAGGAGGAATGGGAAAAAATGTCAGTCTAATAAAACTATATCTGCGACTACAGCTAATCTATATATCTGGGGGCTGAATAATTTTGCAATTTTTCAGTTTTGATTTGTTAAAAAAGTTTGAAATATCTAAATGTCCTAATTGTGATATATCTGGTAATAATATATATCTGCAGATATATATCTGTATAATATATATCTGCTACCTAATATATATCTGGTAATATATATACTAATATATATCTGGTAGACTAATATATCTGGTACCCTAATATATATCTGCTACCCTAATATATATCTGCTACCCTAATATATATCTGGTAGACTAATATATATCTGCTACCCCCAATATATATCTGACTACCTAATATATATCTGCTAGGTAATATATATCTGGTAGACTAATATATATCTGGTAGACTAATATATATCTGGTAGACTAATATATATCTGCTACCCTAATATATATCTGTTAGACTAGACTAATATATATCTGGTAGACTAATATATATCTGCTAATATATATCTGGTACCCTGGTAATATATATCTGGTACCTAATATATATCTGACTAATATATATCTGATAATATATATCTGACCAATATATATCTGGTAGACTAATATATATCTGGTAGACTAATATATATCTGGTAGACTAATATATATCTGGTACCCTAATATATATAATATATATCTGGAACCTAATATATATCTGGTACCTAATATATATCTGCTACCTAATAATATATATCTGCTACCTAATATATTTCTGGTAGACTAATATATATCTGTTAGACTAATATATATCTGGTAACTAATATATATCTGGTAGACTAATATATATCTGCTAGACCTAATATATATCTGCTACCTAATATATATCTGTAGACTAATATATATCTGGTAGACTAATATATATCTGGTAGACTAATATATATCTGGTACCCCAATATATATCTGGTAGACTAATATATATCTGCTACCCTAATATATATCTGGTAGACTAATATATATCTGGTACCCTAATATATATCTGGTACCCTAATATATATCTGGTAGACTAATATATATCTGGTAGCCTAATATATATCTGCTACCCTAATATATATCTGGTAGACTAATATATATCTGGTAGACTAATATATATCTGGTAGACTAATATATATCTGGTAGACTAATATATATCTAACAATATCTGGTACCTAATATATATCTGCTAGACCTAACATATATCTGGTAGACTAGACTAACATATATCTGGTAGACTAATATATATCTGGTACCCTAATATATATCTGGTACCCTAATATATATCTGGTACCCTAATATATATCTGGTACCCTAATATATATCTGCTAGACTAATATATATCTGGTAGACTAACATATATCTGGTAGACTAATATATATCTGGTAGACTAATATATATCTGGTAGACTAATATATATCTGGTAGACTAACATACACTGCTCAAAAAAATAAAGGGAACACTAAAATAACACATCCTAGATCTGAATGAATGAAATATTCTTACTAAATACATTTTTCTTTACATAGTCGAATGTGCTGACATCAAAATCACACAAAAATGATCAAATTTATCAACCCATGGAGGTCTGGATTTGGAGTCACACTCAAAATTAAAGTGGAAAACCACACTACAGGCTGATCCAACTTTGATGTAATGTCCTTAAAACAAGTCAAAATGACGCTCAGTAGTGTGTGTGGCCTCCACGTGCCTGTATGACCTCCCTACAACGCCTGGGCATGCTCCTGATGAGGTGGCAGATGGTCTCTGAAGGATCTCCTTCCAGACCTGGACTAAAGCATCCGCCCAACTCCTGGACAGTCTGTGGTGCAACGTGGCGTTGGTGGATGGAGCGAGACATGATGTCTCAGATGTGCTCAATTGGATTCAGATCTGGGGAACGGGCGGGCCAGTCCATAGCATCAATGCCTTCCTCTTGCAGGAACTGCTGACACACTCCAGCCACATGAGGTCTAACATTGTCTTGCATTAGGAGGAACCCAGGGCCAACCGCATCAGCATATGGTCTCACAAGGGGTCTGAGGAGCTCATCTTGGTACCTAATGGCAGTCAGGCTACCTCTGGCGAGCACATGGAGGGCTGTGCGGCCCCCCAAAGAAATGCCACCCTACACCATGACTGACCCAACGCCAAACCGGTCATGCTGGAGGATGTGGCAGGCAGCAGAACGTTCTCCACGGCGTCTCCAGACTCTGTCACATCTGTCACATGTGCTCAGTGTGAACCTGCTTTCATCTGTGAAGAGCACAGGGCGCCAGTGGCGAATTTGCCAATCTTGGTGTTCTCTGGCAAATGCCAAACGTCCTGCACGGTGTTGGGCTGTAAGCACAACCCCCACCTGTGGACGTCGGGCCCTCATACACCACCCTCATGGAGTCTGTTTCTGACCATTTGAGCAGACACATGCACATTTGTGGCCTGCTGGAGGTCATTTTGCAGGGCTCTGGCAGTCCTTGCACAAAAGGGGAGATAGTGGTCCTGCTGCTGGGTTGTTGCCCTCCTACGGCCTCATCCACGTCTCCTGATGTACTGGCCTGTGTCCTGGTAGCGCCTCCATGCTCTGGACACTACGCTGACAGACACAGCAAACCTTCTTGCCACAGCTCACATTGATGTGCCATCCTGGATGAGCTGCACTACCTGAGCCACTTGTGTGGGTTGTAGACTCCGTCTCATGCTGTCACTAGAGTGAAAGCACCGGCAGCATTCAAAAGTGACCAAAACATCAGCCAGGAAGCATAGGAACTGAGAAGTGGTCTGTGGTCCCCACCTGCAGAACCACTCCTTTATTGGGGGTGTCTTGCTAATTGCTTATAATTTCCACCTGTTGTCTATTCCATTTGCACAACAGCATGTGAAATGTATTGTCAATTAGTGTTGCTTCCTAAGTGGACAGTTTGATATCACAGAAGTGTGATTGACTTGGAGTTACATTGTGTTGTTTAAGTGTCCCCTTTATTTTTTTGAGCAGTGGATATCTGGTACCCTAAAATATATCTAGTAGCTCATTGGATAATTATTATAATAGGTATACCAGAGCCATGTCATCTCTCCAGTCCTCACTTCCCTCCTCCCTGTGTGTGTGTGTGTGTGTGTGTGTGTGTGTGTGTGTGTGTGTGTGTGTGTGTGTGTGTGTGTGTGTGTGTGTGTGTGTGTGTGTGTGTGTGTGTGTGCAATCCAAACCATCTCTGTTCCCTTACTCGTCTGCTGACTGAATGACCCCCACTCCGTGTGTGTGTGTTTCCCTGTTATGTGTGTGTGAGTACCTGGCCATCTGAGACGGGCAAAGTTTTGGACGCCTTCACCCAGGCTCTCTGCCCGACCCTGATAAGTGTGTGTGGAGAGAGAGGGTCACACATGAAATGGTCTCCCTCCTGCCCTTTCATCTACTCCTGCCCAGCCCTGGCAGGACACCCCCGAGAGAGTGTGTGTGTGGACGTATGTGTGTGTGTGGACGTATGTGTGTGTGAGGACAAGACCAGCACTGTGATTACCAGGCCTGACAAGTGGAGCTGGAAGAGAGATGGAGTGGTATAGAAAGACAGAGTGAGATAAACACCGTATGGAAAGAGAAGGGGGGAAGGAAGGGAGAGGGAAGGAAAGAGAGAAGGGGGGAAGGAGGGAAGGAAAGAGAGAAGGGTGGAAGGAGGGAAGGAAAGAGAGGAGGGGAGGGGGGAAGGAGGGAAGGACAGAGAGAAGGGAAGAGGGAAGGAAAGAGAGAAGGGGGGAAGGAGGGAAGGAAAGAGAGAAGGAGGGAAGGAAAGACAGAAGGGGAGAGGGAAGGAAAGAGAGAGGGAAGGGAAGGAAAGAGAGAAGGGAGGGAAGGAGGGAAGGAAAGCGAGAAGGGAGAGGGAAGGGAGAGGGAAGGAAAGAGAGAAGGGAGGGGAGGAAAGGAAAGAGAGAAGGAGGGGAAGGAGGGAAGGAGAGAGGAGGGAAGGAGGGAAGGAAAGAGAGAAGGGGAGGGAAGGAAAGACAGAAGGGAGAGGCAAGGAAAGAGAGGAGGGAAGGAAAGAGAGAAGGGGGGAAGGAGGGAAGGAAAGAGAGAAGGGGGGAAGGAAAGAGAGAAGGGAGAGGGAAGGAAAGAGATAAGGGAGAGGGAAGGAAAGAGATAAGGGAGAGGGAAGGAGGGAAGGAAAGAGAGAAGAGAGGGAAGGAAAGACGGAAGGGAGAGGGAAGGAAGGAGAGAAGGAGGGAAGGAGGGAAGGAAAGAGAGAAGGAGGGAAGGAAAGAGAGAAGGGAGGGAAGGAAAGAGAGAAGGGAGAGGGAAGGAAAGAGAGAAGGGAGAGGGAAGGAGGGAAGGAAAGAGAGAAGGGAAAGAGAAGGTAGAGGGAAGGAGGGAAGGAAAGACAGAAGGGAGAGGGAAGGGGGGAAGGAAAGAGAGAAGGGGGGAGGGAGGGAAGGAAAGAGAGAAGGAGGGAAGGAAAGAGAGAAGGGAGAGGGAAGGAGGGAAGGAAAGAGAGAATGGAGAGAAGGGAGAGGGAAGGAGGGAAGGAAAGAGAGAAGGGAGAGGGTTGGGTAAAGAGGAGAGAATGAAGAGATGAGAGGTAGAGAGGCCAAACGACATCAGAACATAATTTGTACAGTTGTGCCCATCCTGTGCTGTGTTGGCCAGACTGGAGAGGGTCTCAGCCAGACCAGGTGTGTGTCTTCATCGTCCATCAGGGATCTCTGTCTTTCTCTCTTATCCACCTCTCCCCACCCATCTCTCTCCCCCTCTATTTCTCTCTCCTCCACCTCTCCCCATCCATCTCTCTCTCCCCCTCCACCTCTCCCCCTCCATCTCTCGTCTGATAGTTTTATTCCAGTATGCATACTCACTGTCACACCCCTCTCTCCCCCTCCATCTCTCTCCCCCTCCACCTCTCTAGTCTGATAGTTTTATTCCAGTATGCACACTCACTGTCTCCCTCTCTCCCCCTCAATCTCTCCCCCTCCATCTCTCTCCCCATCTTCTTCCCCCTCCACCTCTCCCCCATCTCTCCCCCTCCACCTCTCTAGTCTGATAGTTTTATTCCAGTATGCATACTCAGTGTCACACCCCTCTCTCCCCCTCCATCTCTCTCCCCCTCCATCTCTCTCTCTCGTCTAATAGTTTTATTCCAGTATGCATACTCAGTGTCACGCCCCTCTCTCCCCCTCCATCTCTCTCCCCTCCGCCTCTCTAGTCTGATAGTTTTATTCCAGTATGCATACTCAGTGTCGCACCCCTCTCTCCCCCTCCATCTCTCTCCCCCTCCACCTCTCTAGTCTGATAGTTTTATTCCAGTATGCATACTCAGTGTCACGCCCTCTCTCTCCCCCTCCACCCCTCTCTCTCCCCCTCCACCTCTCTCCCCCACCACCTCTCTAATCTGATAGTTTTATTCCAGTATGTATACTCAATGTCACCCCCTCTCTCCCCTCCACCTCTCCCCATCTTCTTCTACCCCCTCTCTAATCTGATAGTTTTATTCCAGTATGTATACAGTGTCACACCCCTCTCTCCCCTCCATCTCTCTCCCCCTCCACCTCTCTAGTCTGATAGTTTTATTCCAGTATGCATACTCAGTGTCACCCCCTCTCTCCCCCTCCACCCCTCTCCCCATCTTCTTCCCCTCCACCCCTCTCCCCCAACCCCTCCACCCCCCCTCCACCCCTCTCCCCCACCCCTCTCTCTAATCTGATAGTTCTATTCCAGTATGTATACTCAGTGTCACGCCCCTCTCTCCCCCTCCACCCCTCTCCCCATCTTCTTCTCCCCTCCTCCACCCCTCTCCCCTCCACCCTCTCTCTATCTCTCTCCCCTCCCCTCTCTCTCTAGTCTGATAGTTTTATTCCAGTATGTATACTCAGTGTCACGCCCCTCTCTCCACCTCCACCATCTCTCCTCTAGTCTGATAGTTTTATTCCAGTATGTATACTCAGTGTCACCCCCTCTCTCCCCCCTCCACCCCTCTCCTCCTCCAGTCTGATAGTTATATTCCAGTATGTATACTCAGTGTCACGCCCCTCTCTCCCCCTCCACCCCTCTCCCCCTCCATCTCTCTCTCTCTAGTCTGATAGTTATATTCCAGTATGTATACTCAGTGTCACGCCCCTCTCTCCCCCTCTCACCCCTCCACCTCTCCCCCTCCACCCCTCCCTCCATCTCCTCCCCCTCCACCCTCCCTCCAACCTAGTCTGATAGTTATATTCCAGTATGTATACTCAGTGTCCGCCCCTCTCTCCCCCTCCACCCCCTCCATCTCCACCCCCTCCTCTCTCTCCTGATAGTTATATTCCAGTATGTATACTCAGTGTCACCCCCTCTCTCCCCCTCCACCCCTCTCCCCCTCCACCCCTCCCCCTCCACCCCTCTCCCCCTCCATCTCTCTATTCCAGTATGTATACTCAGTGTCACGCCCCTCTCTCCCCCTCCACCCCTCTCCCCTCCACCCCTCCAGACCTCCCCTCCCCACATCTCTCTCTCCCCCTCCATCTCTCTCTCTCTAGTCTGATAGTTATATTCCAGTATGTATACTCAGTGTCACCCCCCACCCCTCCTCCATCCCCCTCCACCCCTCTCCCCCTCCACCCCACTCTCCACCCCTCTCCCCCATCCATCTCTCTAGTCTGATAGTTATATTCCAGTATGTATACTCAGTGTAACACCCCTCTCCCCTCCACCCCTCTCCACCCCCACCCCTCCCCCCCACCCTCTCCCCCTCCATCTCTCTCTCTAGTCTGATAGTTATATTCCAGTATGTATACTCAGTGTCACACCCCTCTCTCCACCCCTCTCCCTCCACCCCATCTCCCCCATCTCTCTCTCTCCTGATAGTTATACCAGTATGTATACCAGTGTCACGCCCTCTCTCCCCCACCCCTCTCTCCATCTCTCTCTCTCTAGTCTGATAGTTATATTCCAGTATGTATACTCAGTGTAACGCCCCTCTCCCCCTCCACCCCTCCTCCATCTCTCTCCTAGTCTGATCCAGCCCACTCCCCTCCACGCCTCTCCCCCTCCACCCCTCTCCCCTCCATCTCTCTCTCTAGTCTGATAGTTATATTCCAGTATGTATACTCAGTGTCACGCCCCTCTCCCCCTCCCCCTCCACCCCTCTCCCCCCCTCCATCCTCCTCTCTAGTCTGATAGTTATATTCCAGTATGTATACTCAGTGTAACGCCCCTCTCCCCTCCACCCCTCTCTGATAGTTATATTCCAGTATGTATACTCAGTGTCCCCCCTCTCTCCCCCTCCACCCCTCTCCCCGCCCCTCCATCTCATCCCTGATAGTTATATTCCAGTATGTATACTCAGTGTCACGCCCCTCTCTCCCCCTCCACCCCTCCCCCTCCATCTCCACTCTCTCTCTAGTCTGATAGTTATATTCCAGTATGTATACTCAGTGTCACGCCCCTCTCCCCCTCCACCCCTCTCCCCCTCCATCTCTCTCTCTCTAGTCTGATAGTTATATTCCAGTATGTATACTCCACCCCCTCTCTCCACCCCTCCATCTCTCTCTCTCTAGTCTGATAGTTATATTCCAGTATGTATACTCAGTGTCACCCCCTCTCTCCACCCTCCCCCATCTCTCTCTCTCCCTCCACCCCTCCTCCCTCCACCCCTCTCCCCCTCCATCTCCTCTCTCTCTAGTCTGATAGTTATATTCCAGTATGTATACTCAGTGTCACGCCCTCTCTCTCCCCTCCACCCCTCTCCCCCTCCATCTCTCTCTCTCTAGTCTGATAGTTATATTCCAGTATGTATACTCAGTGTCACACCCCTCTCTCCTCCACCCCTCTCCCATCTCCATCTCTCTCTAGTCTGATAGTTATATTCCAGTATGTATACTCAGTGTAACACCCCCTCTCCACCCTCCCCCATCTCCACCCTCTCCCCCCTCCATCCATCTCTCTCTAGTCTGATAGTTATATTCCAGTATGTATACTCAGTGTACACCCCTCTCTCCCCCTCCATCCCCTCCCTGATAGTTATATTCAGTATGTATACCACCCCCTCTCCCCCCCTCCACCCCTCTCCCCTCCATCTCTCTCTCTCTAGTCTGATAGTTATATTCCAGTATGTATACTCAGTGTCAACCCCTCCTCCCCTCCACCCCACCCCCCTCCATCCCTCTAGTCTGATAGTTATATTCCAGTATGTATACTCAGTGTAACACCCCTCTCCCCCCTCCACCCCTCTCCCCCTCCACCCCTCTCCCCCCCTCCATCCCTCTCTCTAGTCTGATAGTTATATTCCAGTATGTATACTCAGTGGACGTCCATCTCCTCTCTAGTCTGATAGTTATATTCCAGTATGTATACTCAGTGTCACGCCCCTCCTCCCCACCCCACTCCCCCTCCACCCTCTCCCCCTCCATCTCTCTCTCTCTAGTCTGATAGTTATATTCCAGTATGTATACTCAGTGTCTCCCCCTCTCCCCCTCCACCCCCTCTCCCCCTCCATCTCTCTCTCTCTAGTCTGATAGTTATATTCCAGTATGTATACTCAGTGTCACGCCCTCTCTCCCCTCCACCCCTCCCCTCTCTTCCCTCCACCCCTCTCCCCTCCACCCCTCTCTCTAGTCTGATAGTTTTATTCCAGTATGTATACTCAGTGTCACACCCCTCTCCCCTCTCCCCCCTCTCCCCCTCCACCCTCTCCTCCATCTCCTCCCCTCCCCCCTCCATCTCTCTAGTCTGATAGTTATATTCCAGTATGTATACTCAGTGTAACACCCCTCTCCCTCCACCCTCCCCCCCTCCACCCCTCTCCATCTCTCTAGTCTGATAGTTATATTCCAGTATGTATACTCAGTGTAACACCCCTCTCTCCTCTCTCCTGATAGTTATATTCCAGTATGTATACCACCCCTCTCCCCCCTCTCTCCCCTCCACCCCTCTCCCCTCCATCCCTCTCTCTCTAGTCTGATAGTTATATTCCAGTATGTATACTCAGTGTAACACCCCTCTCTCCCCCCCCACCCCTCCATCCCTCCTCCCTGATAGTTATATTCCAGTCTCTCCCCCCCTCTCTCCACCCACCCTCTCCCCTCCATCTCTCTTCTCTAGTCTGATAGTTATATTCCAGTATGTATACTCAGTGTCACGCCTCTCCTCCCCCTCCACCCCTCTCCCCTCCATCTCTCTCTCTCCCCTCAGTGTAACACCCCTCTCTCCCCTCCACCCTCCACCCCTCTCCCCTCCACCCCTCTCCCCATCTCTCTCTCTAGTCTGATAGTTATATTCCAGTATGTATACTCAGTGTCACGCCCCTCTCCCCCTCCACCCCTCTCCTCCATCTCTCTCCTAGTCTGATAGTTATATTCCAGTATGTATACTCCCCCCCACCCCTCCATCCACCCTCCCCCCCTCCACCCCCTCTCCCCCTCCATCTCTCTCTGATAGTTATATTCCCTCAGTGTAACACCCCTCTCCCCCTCCACCCCTCTCCACCCCTCTCCCCCTCCATCTCTCTCTAGTCTGATAGTTATATTCCAGTATGTATACTCAGTGTCACCCCTCTCTCCCCCTCCACCCCTCTCTCTCCTCTCTAGTCTGATAGTTATATTCCAGTATGTATACTCAGTGTCACCCTCCACCCCTCTCCCCCCAGTCCACCCCCTCTCTCCCCCTCCACCCCACCCCCTCTCCCCCTCTCCCCCTCCATCTCTCCACCCTCCTCCATCCCTCTGATAGTTATATTCCAGTATGTATCCAGTGTAACCCCTCTCCCCCCCCCCTCCACCCCTCTCCCTCCATCTCTCTCTCTAGTCTGATAGTTATATTCCAGTATGTATACTCAGTGTAACACCCCTCTCTCCCCTCCACCCCTCTCCCCCCTCCATCTCCCCTCTCTAGTCTGATAGTTATATTCCAGTATGTATACCAGTGTAACACCCCTCTCTCCCCTCCACCCCTCTCCCCCATCCTCTCTCTCTCCCCTGATAGTTATATTCCAGTATGTATACTCAGTGTAACACCCCTCCCCTCCATCTCCCTCTCCCCAGTATGTATACTCAGTGTCAAGGAAATCCACCCCTCTCCCCTCCACCCCCACCCC
Source organism: Oncorhynchus nerka (assembly GCF_034236695.1). NCBI lineage: Eukaryota > Metazoa > Chordata > Actinopteri > Salmoniformes > Salmonidae > Oncorhynchus > Oncorhynchus nerka. The sequence continues at coordinate 12,541,642 of NC_088405.1, forward strand.
CTCCACCCCCACCCTCTCCCCCTCCACCCCTCTCCACCCCCTCCATCTCTCTCTCTCTAGTCTGATAGTTATATTCCAGTATGTATACTCAGTGTAACACCCCTCTCTCCCCTCCACCCCTCTCCCCCTCCATCTCTCTCTCTCTAGTCTGATAGTTATATTCCAGTATGTATACTCAGTGTAACACCCCTCTCTCTCCCCTCCACCCCTCTCCCCTCTCTCCAGTCCCAGTATGTATACTCAGTGTAACACCCCTCTCCCCCTCCATCTCTCTCTCTCTAGTCTGATAGTTATATTCCAGTATGTATACCAGTGTCCACCCCTCTCCCCCTCCACCCCTCCCCCTCCATCTCTCTCTCTCTCTAGTCTGATAGTTATATTCCAGTATGTATACTCAGTGTAACACCCCCTCTCCCCTCCATCCTCTCCCCCTCCATCTCCACCCCTCTCCTCCATCTCTCTCTCTCTAGTCTGATAGTTATATTCCAGTATGTATACTCAGTGTAACACCCCTCTCCCCCTCCACCCCTCTCCCTCCATCTCTCTAGTCTGATAGTTATATTCCAGTATGTATACTCAGTGTAACACCCCTCTCCACCCCTCCACCCCTCTCCCCTCCATCTCTCTCTCTCTAGTCTGATAGTTATATTCCAGTATGTATACTCTGTGTAACACCCTCTCTCCCCTCCACCCCTCTCCACCCCTCTCCATCTCTCCATCTCTCTCTGATAGTTATATTCCAGTATGTATACTCAGTGTAACACCCCTCTCTCCCCTCCACCCTCTCCCCCTCCATCCCTCTCTCTTAGTCTGATAGTTATATTCCAGTATGTATACTCAGTGTAACACCCCCTCTCTCCCCCTCCACCTCTCCCCCTCCTCCATCTGATTAAATGTGTTTTTATGAAATTTTTGCACCCCTCTCCCCATCTAGTCTGATAGTTATATTCCAGTATGTATACTCCACCCCTCTCCCCCCCACCCTCTTCCATCTCTCTCTCTAGTCTGATAGTTATATTCCCATCTCAGTGTCACACCCCCCCTCTCCCCCTAGTCTGATAGTTATATTCCAGTATGTATACCCTCTCTCCACCCTCTCATCCATCTCTCTCTAGTCTGATAGTTATATTCCAGTATGTATACTCAGTGTCACACCCCTCTCTCCCCTCCACCCCTCTCCCCTCCATCTTAGAGTCTGATAGTTATATTCCAGTATGTATACTCAGTGTAAATCTCCCCCTCCACCCCTCTCCCCCTCCATCTCCTCTCTAGTCTGATAGTTATATTCCAGTATGTATACTCAGTGTAACACCCCTCTCCCCCTCCACCCCTCTCCCCTCCATCTCTCTCTCTAGTCTGATAGTTATATTCCAGTATGTATACTCAGTGTAACACCCCTCAATCCACCCCTCTCCCCCTCCACCCCCTCCATCTCTCTCCCCAGTCTCACAATACCTCTCTCCCCTCCATCTCCTCTCTCTAGTCTGATAGTTATATTCCAGTATGTATACTCAGTGTCACCCCCTCTCTCCCCCTCCACCCCTCTCCCCCTCCATCTTCTCCTGATAGTTATATTCCAGTATGTATACTCCACCCCTCTCCCCCTCCACCCCTCTCTCTCTAGTCTGATAGTTATATTCCAGTATGTATACTCAGTGTAACGCCCCACCCCTCCACCCCTCCCCCATCCCTCTCTAGTCTGATAGTTATATTCCCCCACCCCTCTCCCCTCCACCCCTCTCCCTCCATCCCCTCTCTCTAGTCTGATAGTTATATTCCAGTATGTATACTCAGTGTAACACCCCCTCTCCCCCTCCATGTTCTCCCCCTCCATCTCACTAGTCTGATAGTTATATTCCAGTATGTATACTCAGTGTAACACCCTCTCTCCCCCTCCACCCCTCTCCCCCTCCACCCTCTCTAGTCTGATAGTTATATTCCAGTATGTATACTCAGTGTAACACCCCTCTCCCCCCACCCCTCCCTCCATCCATCTCTCCTGATAGTTATATTCCAGTATGTATACTCAGTGTCACACCCCTCTCTCCCCCTCCACCCCTCTCCCCCTCCATCCCTCCCTAGTCTGATAGTTATATTCCTCAGTGTCTCCTCTCTCCCCCTCCACCCCTCTCCCCCATCCTCTCTCTAGTCTGATAGTTATATTCCAGTATGTATACTCAGTGTAACATCCCCCTCTCTCCCCCTCTCCCCCCTCCACCCCTCTCCCCTCCATCTCTCTCCCCTCCCCTCCACTCCTCTCTGATAGTTATATTCCAGTATGTATACTCAGTGTAACTCTCTCCCCCTCCACCCCTCCTCCTCCTCCATCTCTCCCCCTCCATCTCTCTCTCCTGATAGTTATATTCCAGTATGTATACTCAGTGTAACACCCCTCTCCCCCTCCACCCCTCCCCCTCCATCCCCTCTAGTCTGATAGTTATATTCCCCTCAGTGTCACCCCTCCCCCCTCCACCTCTCTCCCCCTCCACCTCCACCTCCTAGTCTGATAGTTATATTCCAGTATGTATACCAGTGTAACACCCCTCTCTCCCCTCCATCCACCTCCTCCCCTCTCCTGATAGTTATATTCCCCTCTGTCACCCCTCCCTCCACCTCCACCCCCCCCTCCACCCCTCTCTAGTCTGATAGTTCCCCAGTATGTATACTCAGTGTCACCCCCTCTCTCCCCCTCCACCCCTCTCTCCCCATCTTCTTCCCCCTCCACCCCTCTCCCCCTCCACCCCTCTCTCTCTCTCATCTGATAGTTATATTCCAGTATGTATACTCAGTGTCACCCCTCTCTCCCCCTCCACCCCTCCCCCTCCACCCCTCTCCCCCTCCACCCCTCTCCCCCTCCATCTCTCTCCATCTCTCTAGTCTGATAGTTATATTCCAGTATGTATACTCAGTGTCACACCCCTCTCCCCTCCACTCTCTCCCCCTCCACTCTCTCTAGTCTGATAGTTTTATTCCAGTATGCATCTCAGTGTCACACCCTCTCTCCCCCCCCCACCCCTCTCCCCATCTTCTTCCCCCTCCACCCCTCTCCCCTCCATCCTCTCTCTCTAATCTGATAGTTATATTCCAGTATGTATACTCAGTGTCACACCCCTCTCTCCCCCTCCACCCCTCTCCCCTCCACCCCTCTCCACCTCTCTCATCTCCTCCCCTCCATCCTCTCTCCCCTCCACCCCTCTCTCCCTCCATCTCTCTCTCTCTAGTCTGATAGTTATATTCCAGTATGTATACTCAGTGTCACCCCTCTCTCCCCTCCACCCTCTCCTCTCCATCCCCTCCACCCCTCTCCCCCCCTCCATCTCTCTCTCTCTAGTCTGATAGTTATATTCCAGTATGTATACTCAGTGTAACACCCCTCTCTCCCCCTCCACCCCATCTCCCCCTCCACCCCACTCCCCCTCCATCCCCTCTCTCCCCTCCACGCCCTCTCCCCTCCACCCTCCACCCCACTCTCCCCCTCCACCCCTCTCCCCCATCTCTCTCTCTCTAGTCTGATAGTTATATTCCAGTATGTATACTCAGTGTAACACCCCTCTCTCCCCCTCCACCCCTCTCCCCTCCATCTCCACCCCTCTCTCCACCCATCTCTCTCTTTCCACCTAGTCTGATAGTTATATTCCAGTATGTATACTCAGTGTAACACCCCTCTCCCCCTCCACCCCACTCTCCCCTCCACTCCTCCACCCCACTAGTCTGATAGTTATATTCCAGTATGTATACTCAGTGTAACACCCCTCTCTCCCCCTCCACCCCTCTCCCCCCATCCCCTCTCCTCCTGATAGTTATATTCCAGTATGTATACTCAGTGTAACACTCTCCCCCCTCCACCCCTCTCCCCCTCCATCTCTCTCTCTCTAGTCTGATAGTTATATTCCAGTATGTATACTCAGTGTAACACCCCTCTCCCCCCTCCACCCCTCTCCCCCTCCATCTCTCTCTCTCTAGTCTGATAGTTATATTCCAGTATGTATACTCAGTGTAACACCCCTCTCCCCCTCCACCCTCCCCCTCCACCCCCTCCCTCCCCCCTCCCATTGTCCCACCCCACTCCTCCACCCCTCTCCCCCTCCATCTCTCTCTCTCTAGTCTGATAGTTATATTCCAGTATGTATACTCAGTGTAACACCCCTCTCTCCCCCTCCACCCCTCTCCCCCTCCATCTCTCTCTCTCTAGTCTGATAGTTATATTCCAGTATGTATACTCAGTGTCACGCCCCTCTCTCCCCTCCACCCCTCCATCTCTCTCCACCCCACTCCCCTCCATCTCCCCCTCCATCTCTCTAGTCTGATAGTTATATTCCAGTATGTATACTCAGTGTAACACCCCTCTCTCCCCCTCCACCCCTCTCCCCTCCATCTCTCTCTCTCCCCAGTATGTATACTCAGTGTAACACCCCCTCTCTTCCACCCCTCTCCCTCCCCCCTCCATCTCCCCCTCTCTCTCTCTCTAGTCCTCCACCCCTCTCCCCCTCCACCCCACTCCCCTCCATCTCCTCTAGTCTGATAGTTATATTCCCTCAGTGTAACACCCCTCCTCCCCTCCACCCCTCTCCCCCTCCATCTCTCTCTCTCTAGTCTGATAGTTATATTCCAGTATGTATACTCAGTGTAACAACCCCTCCACCCTCTCCCCCTCCACCCCTCTCCCCCTCCATCCCTCTCTCCCCACCCCTGATAGTTATATTCCAGTATGTATACTCCACCCCCTCCCCCTAACCCCTCTCCCCTCCACCCCTCTCCCCTCCATCCACTCTCTCTCTAGTCTGATAGTTATATTCCAGTATGTATACTCAGTGTAACACCCCTCTCCTCCCCCTCCACCCCCTCTCCCCCTCCACCTCTCCCCCTCCACCCCTCTCCCCCCCACCCCACTCCCCCTCCACCCAAATCCACCCCTCCCCCCTCCACCCCCTCCCCCTCCACCCCTCTCCCCCCTCCACCCCCTCCCCCTCCACCCCTCTCCCCCTCCACCCCTCTCCCCCTCCACCCTCCCCCCCACCCCTCTCCCCCTCCACCCCTCTCCCCCTCCACCCCTCCCTCCACCCCACCCCTCCACCCCTCCCACCCCTCCACCCCACCCTCCCCCTCCACCCCTCCCCCCTCCACCCCTCTCCCCTCCACCTCCCCCCCTCCACCCCCTCTCCCCCTCCACCCCTCTCCCCTCCACCCCTCTCCCCCTCTCCCCTCCACCCCCTCTCCCCCCCTCCACCCCCTCCCCCCCTCCCCCCTCTCCCCCTCCACCCCTCTCCCCCTCCACCCCTCTCCCCTCCACCCCTCTCCCCCTCCACCCCTCTCCCCCTCCACCCCCCTCTCCCCCTCCACCCCTCTCTTCCCAAACAGCTTATTCAATCCAGATCACTATCTCCCTCACATATATATGTATATATCTTTACCATGTGTGTGTGTGTGTGTGTGTGTGTGTGTGTGTGTGTGTGTGTGTGTGTGTGTGTGTGTGTGTGTGTGTGTGTGTGTGTGTGCGTGCGTGTGTGTGTGTGGATCTGTTATCTGCTAGTGTGCTCAGGCATAAATCAGAGATATGACTGAAATGCAACCCAAGCCATCTCTGTTACACACTGTTGTCCCTTACGCCTGCTGACTGAGTTACCCACACTTCTTCTGTGTTGCAATATGTTTCAATACCGAGAGCTCTATTCTGCATCCATGTGTGTGTGTGTGTGTGTGTGTGTGTGTGTGTGTGTGTGTGCTTGTCCATGTTTATGTGTATATACAGTGCCTTCAGAAAGTATTCATACCCCTTGACTTACTCCATATTGTGTTATTACAGCCTGAATTCAAAGTGGATTAAATATATATCTCTTTTTTTCTCACCCATCTACACACAATATCCCTTAATGACAAAGTGAAAATGTGTTTTTAGAAATGTTTGCAATTGTATTGAAAATGAAGAACAGAAATATCTAATTGGCATCATTATTCACACTGTTAAATCAATACCTGTTAGAGTCACCCAGCGGTTAAATCAATACATGTTAGAGTCACCCAGCGGTTAAATCAATACATGTTAGAGTCACCCAGCGGTTACATCAATACCTGTTAGAGTCACCCAGCGGTTACATCAATACCTGTTAGAGTCACCCAGCGGTTACATGTTAGAGTCACCCAGCGGTTACATCAATACATGTTAGAGTCACCCAGCGGTTAAATCAATACCTGTTAGAGTCACCCAGCGGTTAAATCAATACCTGTTAGAGTCACCCAGCGGTTACATGTTAGAGTCACCCAGCGGTTACATCAATACATGTTAGAGTCACCTAGCGGTTAAATCAATACCTGTTAGAGTCACCCAGCGGTTACATGTTAGAGTCACCCAGCGGTTACATCAATACATGTTAGAGTCACCCAGCGGTTAAATCAATACCTGTTAGAGTCACCCAGCGGTTACATGTTAGAGTCACCCAGCGGTTACATCAATACATGTTAGAGTCACCTAGCGGTTAAATCAATACCTGTTAGAGTCACCCAGCGGTTAAATCAATACCTGTTAGAGTCACCCAGCGGTTAAATCAATACATGTTAGTCACCCAGCGGTTACATCAATACATGTTAGAGTCACCTAGCGGTTAAATCAATACCTGTTAGAGTCACCCAGCGGTTAAATCAATACATGTTAGAGTCACCCAGCGGTTACATCAATACATGTTAGAGTCACCTAGCGGTTAAATCAATACATGTTAGAGTCACCCAGCGGTTACATGTTAGAGTCACCCAGCGGTTACATCAATACATGTTAGAGTCACCTAGCGGTTAAATCAATACATGTTAGAGTCACCCAGCGGTTACATCAATACATGTTAGAGTCACCTAGCGGTTAAATCAATACATGTTAGAGTCACCTAGCGGTTAAATCAATACCTGTTAGAGTCACCCAGCGGTTAAATCAATACATGTTAGAGTCACCCAGCGGTTAAATCAATACCTGTTAGAGTCACCCAGCGGTTAAATCAATACATGTTAGAGTCACCCAGCGGTTACATCAATACCTGTTAGAGTCACCCAGCGGTTAAATCAATACCTGTTAGAGTCACCCAGCGGTTACATCAATACATGTTAGAGTCACCCAGCGGTTACATCAATACATGTTAGAGTCACCCAGCGGTTACATCAATACATGTTAGAGTCACCTAGCGGTTAAATCAATACATGTTAGAGTCACCCAGCGGTTACATGTTAGAGTCACCCAGCGGTTACATCAATACATGTTAGAGTCACCCAGCGGTTAAATCAATACCTGTTAGAGTCACCCAGCGGTTAAATCAATACATGTTAGAGTCACCCAGCGGTTAAATCAATACATGTTAGTCACCCAGCGGTTACATCAATACCTGTTAGAGTCACCCAGCGGTTAAATCAACTTCCGGCGCCGACTGAGATGGCCGCCTCGCTTCGCGTTCCTAGGAAACTATGCAGTTTTTTGTTTTTTTACGTGTTATTTCTTACATTAGTACCCCAGGTCATCTTAGGTTTCATTACATACAGTCGAGAAGAACTACTGAATATAAGATCAGCGCCAACTCACCATCAGTACGACCAAGAATATGTTTTCCGCGTATCGGATCCGGTGTTCTGCCTTACAAACAGGACAACGGAATGGATCGCATGCAGCGACCCAAGGAAACGACTCCGAAAAAGAGGGAAACGAGGCGGTGTTCTGGTCAGACTCCGAAAAAGGGCACATCGCGCACCACTCCCCAGCATTCTTCTTGCCAATGTCCAGTCTCTTGACAACAAGGTTGACGAAATCCGAGCAAGGGTAGCATTCCAGAGGGACATCAGAGACTGCAACGTTCTCTGCTTCACAGAAACATGGCTTACTGGGAAGACGCTATCCGACGCGGTGCAGCCAACGGGTTTCTCCACGCATCGCGCCGACAGAAACAAACATCTTTCTGGTAAGAAGAGTGGCGGGGGCGTATGCCTCATGACTAACGAGACATGGTGTGATGAAGGAAACATACAGGAACTCAAATCCTTCTGTTCACCTGATTTAGAATTCCTCACAATCAAATGTAGACCGCATTATCTTCCAAGAGAATTCTCCTCGATTATAATCACAGCCGTATATATCCCCCAAGCAGACACATCGATGGCTCTGAACGAACTTTATTTAACTCTTTGCAAACTGGAAACCATTTATCCGGAGGCTGCATTCATTGTAGCTGGGGATTTTAACAAAGCTAATCTGAAAACAAGACTCCCTAAATTTTACCAGCATATCGATTGCGCAACCAGGGGTGGTAAAACCTTGGATCATTGTTACTCTAACTTCCGCGACGCATATAAGGCCCTGCCCCGCCCCCTTTCGGAAAAGCTGACCACGACTCCATTTTGCTGATCCCTGCCTACAGGCAGAAACTAAAACAAGAGGCTCCCACGCTGAGGTCTGTCCAACGCTGGTCAGACCAAGCTGACTCCACACTCCAAGACTGCTTCCATCACGTGGACTGGGACATGTTTCGTATTGCGTCAGATGGAAATATTGACGAATACGCTGATTCGGTGTGCGAGTTCATTAGAACGTGTGTCGAAGATGTCGTTCCCATAGCAACGATAAAAACATTCCCAAACCAGAAACCGTGGATTGATGGCAGCATTCGCGTGAAACTGAAAGCGCGAACCACTGCTTTTAATCAGGGCAAGGTGTCTGGTAATATGTCCGAATATAAACAATGCAGCTATTCCCTCCGCAAGGCTATTAAACAAGCTAAGCGTCAGTACAGAGACAAAGTGGAATCTCAATTCAATGGCTCAGACACAAGAGGCATGTGGCAGGGTCTACAGTCAATCACGGACTACAAGAAGAAACCCAGCCCAGTCACGGACCAGGATGTCTTGCTCCCAGGCAGACTAAATAACTTTTTGCCCGCTTTGAGGACAATACATTGCCACTGACACGGCCTGCAACGAAAACATGCGGTCTCTCCTTCACTGCAGCCGAGGTGAGTAAGACATTTAAACGTGTTAACCCTCGCAAGGCTGCAGGCCCAGACGGCATCCCCAGCCGCGCCCTCAGAGCATGCGCAGACCAGCTGGCCGGTGTGTTTACGGACATATTCAATCAATCCCTATACCAGTCTGCTGTTCCCACATGCTTCAAGAGGGCCACCATTGTTCCTGTTCCCAAGAAAGCTAAGGTAACTGAGCTAAACGACTACCGCCCGTAGCACTCACTTCCGTCATCATGAAGTGCTTTGAGAGACTAGTCAAGGACCATATCACCTCCACCCTACCTGACACCCTAGACCCACTCCAATTTGCTTACCGCCCAAATAGGTCCACAGACGATGCAATCTCAACCACACTGCACACTGCCCTAACCCACCTGGACAAGAGGAATACCTATGTGAGAATGCTGTTCATCGACTACAGCTCGGCATTCAACACCATAGTACCCTCCAAGCTCGTCATCAAGCTCGAGACCCTGGGTCTCGACCCCGCCCTGTGCAACTGGGTTCTGGACTTCCTGACGGGCCGCCCCCAGGTGGTGAGGGTAGGCAACAACATCTCCTCCCCGCTGATCCTCAACACGGGGCCCCACAAGGGTGCGTTCTGAGCCCTCTCCTGTACTCCCTGTTCACCCACGACTGCGTGGCCATGCACGCCTCCAACTCAATCATCAAGTTTGCGGACGACACAACAGTGGTAGGCTTGATTACCAACAACGACGAGACGGCCTACAGGGAGGAGGTGAGGGCCCTCGGAGTGTGGTGTCAGGAAAATAACCTCACACTCAACGTCAACAAAACTAAGGAGATGATTGTGGACTTCAGGAAACAGCAGAGGGAACACCCCCCTATCCACATCGATGGATCAGTAGTGGAGAGGGTAGCAAGTTTTAAGTTCCTCGGCATACACATCACAGACAAACTGAATTGGTCCACTCACACTGACAGCGTCGTGAAGAAGGCGCAGCAGCGCCTCTTCAACCTCAGGAGGCTGAAGAAATTCGGCTTGTCACCAAAAGCACTCACAAACTTCTACAGATGCACAATCGAGAGCATCCTGGCGGGCTGTATCACCGCCTGGTACGGCAACTGCTCCGCCCTCAACCGTAAGGCTCTCCAGAGGGTAGTGAGGTCTGCACGATGTAAATATATCACTAGCCACTTTAAACAATACTTTAAACAATGCTACCTTATATAATGTTACTTACCCTACATTATTCATCTCATATGCATATGTATATACTGTACTCTAGATCATCGACTGCATTCTTATGTCACTAGCCACTTTAACTATGCCACTTTGTTTACTTTGTCTACATACTCATCTCATATGTATATACTGTACTCGATACCATCTACTGTATGCTGCTCTGTACCATCACTCATTCATATATCCTTATGTACATATTCCTTATCCCCTTACACTGTGTATAAGACAGTAGTTTTGGAATTGTTAGTTAGATTACTTGTTGGTTATCACTGCATTGTCGGAACTAGAAGCACAAGCATTTCGCTACACTCGCATTAACATCTGCTAACCATGTGTATGTGACAAATAAAATTTGATTTGATTTGATTTGAATACATGTCACCCAGCGGTTACATCAATACATGTTAGAGTCACCCAGCGGTTAAATCAATACATGTTAGAGTCACCCAGCGGTTAAATCAATACCTGTTAGTCACCCAGCGGTTAAATCAATACATGTTAGAGTCACCCAGCGGTTAAATCAATACATGTTAGAGTCACCCAGCGGCTAAATCAATGTTAGAGTCACCCAGCAATACATGTTAGAGTCACCCAGCGGTTAAATCAATACATGTTAGAGTCACCCAGCGGTTAAATCAATACATGTTAGAGTCACCCAGCGGTTAAATCAATACATGTTAGAGTCACCCAGCGGCTAAATCAATACATGTTAGAGTCACCCAGCGGTTACATGTTAGAGTCACCCAGCGGTTAAATCAATACATGTTAGAGTCACCCAGCGGTTAAATCAATACATGTTAGAGTCACCCAGCGGTTACATGTTAGAGTCACCCAGCGGTTAAATCAATACATGTTAGAGTCACCCAGCGGTTAAATCAATACATGTTAGAGTCACCCAGCGGTTACATGTTAGAGTCACCCAGCGGTTAAATCAATACCTGTTAGAGTCACCCAGCGGTTAAATCAATACATGTTAGAGTCACCCAGCGGTTAAATCAATACATGTTAGAGTCACCCAGCGGTTAAATCAATACATGTTAGAGTCACCCAGCGTTAAATCAATACATGTTAGAGTCACCCAGCGGTTAAATCAATACATGTTAGAGTCACCCAGCGGTTAAATCAATACATGTTAGAGTCACCCAGCGGTTAAATCAATACATGTTAGAGTCACCCAGCGGTTACATGTTAGTCACCCAGCGGTTACATCAATACATGTTAGAGTCACCCAGCGGTTAAATCAATACCTGTTAGAGTCACCCAGCGGTTAAATCAATACATGTTAGAGTCACCCAGCGGTTAAATCAATACATGTTAGAGTCACCCAGCGGTTAAATCAATACATGTTAGAGTCACCCAGCGGTTAAATCAATACATGTCACCCAGCGGTTAAATCAATACATGTTAGAGTCACCCAGCGGTTAAATCAATACATGTTAGAGTCACCCAGCGGTTAAATCAATACATGTTAGAGTCACCCAGCGGTTAAATCAATACCTGTTAGAGTCACCCAGCGGTTAAATCAATACATGTTAGAGTCACCCAGCGGTTAAATCAATACCTGTTAGAGTCACCCAGCGGTTAAATCAATACATGTTAGAGTCACCCAGCGGTTAAATCAATACCTGTTAGAGTCACCCAGCGGTTAAATCAATACATGTTAGAGTCACCCAGCGGTTAAATCAATACATGTCACCCAGCGGTTACATCAATACCTGTTAGAGTCACCCAGCGGTTACATCAATACCTGTTAGAGTCACCCAGCGGTTACATCAATACCTGTTAGAGTCACCCAGCGGTTACATCAATACATGTTAGAGTCACCCAGCGGTTACATCAATACCTGTTAGAGTCACCCAGCGGCTAAATCAATACATGTTAGAGTCACCCAGCGGTTACATCAATACCTGTTAGAGTCACCCAGCGGTTACATCAATACATGTTAGAGTCACCCAGCGGCTAAATCAATACATGTTAGAGTCAGTCAAATCCATGTTAGAGTCACCCAGCGTTACATCAATACCTGTTAGTCTCCCAGCCGTTAAATCAATACATGTTAGAGTCACCCAGCGGTTAAATCAATACATGTTAGAGTCACCCAGCGGTTAAATCAATACCTGTTAGAGTCACCCAGCGGTTACATCAATACCTGTTAGTCTCCCAGCCGTTAAATCAATACATGTTAGAGTCACCCAGCGGTTAAATCAATACATGTTAGAGTCACCCAGCGGTTAAATCAATACCTGTTAGAGTCACCCAGCGGTTAAATCAATACCTGTTAGAGTCACCCAGCGGTTACATGTTAGAGTCACCCAGCGGTTACATGTTAGAGTCACCCAGCGGTTACATCAATACATGTTAGAGTCACCCAGCGGTTAAATCAATACATGTTAGAGTCACCCAGCGGTTAAATCAATACCTGTTAGAGTCACCCAGCGGTTAAATCAATACCTGTTAGAGTCACCCAGCGGTTAAATCAATACCTGTTAGAGTCACCCAGCGGTTACATCAATACCTGTTAGAGTCACCCAGCGGCTAAATCAATACATGTTAGAGTCACCCAGCGGTTACATCAATACCTGTTAGAGTCACCCAGCCGTTAAATCAATACCTGTTAGAGTCACCCAGCGGTTAAATCAATACATGTTAGAGTCACCCAGCGGTTACATCAATACCTGTTAGAGTCACCCAGCGGTTACATGTTAGAGTCACCCAGCGGTTACATGTTAGAGTCACCCAGCGGTTACATCAATACATGTTAGAGTCACCCAGCGGTTAAATCAATACATGTTAGAGTCACCCAGCGGTTAAATCAATACATGTTAGAGTCACCCAGCGGTTAAATCAATACCTGTTAGAGTCACCCAGCGGTTACATCAATACATGTTAGAGTCACCCAGCGGTTAAATCAATACATGTTAGAGTCACCCAGCGGTTAAATCAATACATGTTAGAGTCACCCAGCGGTTAAATCAATACCTGTTAGAGTCACCCAGCGGTTAAATCAATACCTGTTAGAGTCACCCAGCGGTTACATGTTAGAGTCACCCAGCGGTTACATGTTAGAGTCACCCAGCGGTTACATGTTAGAGTCACCCAGCGGTTACATCAATACATGTTAGAGTCACCCAGCGGTTAAATCAATACATGTTAGAGTCACCCAGCGGTTAAATCAATACATGTTAGAGTCACCCAGCGGTTAAATCAATACCTGTTAGAGTCACCCAGCGGTTACATCAATACATGTTAGAGTCACCCAGCGGTTAAATCAATACATGTTAGAGTCACCCAGCGGTTAAATCAATACATGTTAGAGTCACCCAGCGGTTAAATCAATACCTGTTAGAGTCACCCAGCGGTTAAATCAATACATGTTAGAGTCACCCAGCGGTTAAATCAATACCTGTTAGAGTCACCCAGCGGTTAAATCAATACATGTTAGAGTCACCCAGCGGTTAAATCAATACCTGTTAGAGTCACCCAGCGGTTAAATCAATACCTGTTAGAGTCACCCAGCGGTTAAATCAATACCTGTTAGAGTCACCCAGCGGTTACATCAATACCTGTTAGAGTCACCCAGCGGTTACATCAATACCTGTTAGAGTCACCCAGCGGTTAAATCAATACCTGTTAGAGTCACCCAGCGGTTACATCAATACATGTTAGTCACCCAGCGGTTACATCAATACCTGTTAGAGTCACCCAGCGGTTAAATCAATACCTGTTAGAGTCACCCAGCGGTTACATGTTAGAGTCACCCAGCGGTTACATCAATACATGTTAGAGTCACCCAGCGGTTAAATCAATACATGTTAGAGTCACCCAGCGGTTAAATCAATACCTGTTAGAGTCACCCAGCGGTTACATCAATACATGTTAGAGTCACCCAGCGGTTAAATCAATACCTGTTAGAGTCACCCAGCGGTTAAATCAATACCTGTTAGAGTCACCCAGCGGTTACATCAATACATGTTAGAGTCACCCAGCGGTTAAATCAATACATGTTAGAGTCACCCAGCGGTTAAATCAATACATGTTAGAGTCACCCAGCGGTTAAATCAATACCTGTTAGAGTCACCCAGCGGTTAAATCAATACCTGTTAGAGTCACCCAGCGGTTAAATCAATACCTGTTAGAGTCACCCAGCGGTTAAATCAATACCTGTTAGAGTCACCCAGCGGTTACATCAATACATGTTAGAGTCACCCAGCGGTTACATCAATACCTGTTAGAGTCACCCAGCGGTTAAATCAATACATGTTAGAGTCACCCAGCGGTTACATGTTAGAGTCACCCAGCGGTTAAATCAATACATGTTAGAGTCACCCAGCGGTTAAATCAATACATGTTAGAGTCACCCAGCGGTTAAATCAATACATGTTAGAGTCACCCAGCGGTTAAATCAATACATGTTAGAGTCACCCAGCGGTTAAATCAATACATGTTAGAGTCACCCAGCGGTTAAATCAATACCTGTTAGAGTCACCCAGCGGTTAAATCAATACCTGTTAGAGTCACCCAGCGGTTAAATCAATACCTGTTAGAGTCACCCAGCGGTTACATCAATACATGTTAGTCACCCAGCGGTTACATCAATACCTGTTAGAGTCACCCAGCGGTTAAATCAATACATGTTAGTCACCCAGCGGTTACATGTTAGAGTCACCCAGCGGTTACATCAATACATGTTAGAGTCACCCAGCGGTTAAATCAATACATGTTAGAGTCACCCAGCGGTTAAATCAATACCTGTTAGAGTCACCCAGCGGTTAAATCAATACCTGTTAGAGTCACCCAGCGGTTAAATCAATACATGTTAGAGTCACCCAGCGGTTAAATCAATACCTGTTAGAGTCACCCAGCGGTTAAATCAATACAATAGTCCTTAAATCAATACATGTTAGAGTCACCCAGCGGTTAAATCAATACATGTTAGAGTCACCCAGCGGTTAAATCAATACCTGTTAGAGTCACCCAGCGGTTAAATCAATACCTGTTAGAGTCACCCAGCGGTTACATCAATACATGTTAGAGTCACCCAGCGGTTAAATCAATACATGTTAGAGTCACCCAGCGGTTAAATCAATACATGTTAGAGTCACCCAGCGGTTAAATCAATACATGTTAGAGTCACCCAGCGGTTAAATCAATACCTGTTAGAGTCACCCAGCGGTTAAATCAATACCTGTTAGAGTCACCCAGCGGTTAAATCAATACCTGTTAGAGTCACCCAGCGGTTAAATCAATACCTGTTAGAGTCACCCAGCGGTTAAATCAATACCTGTTAGAGTCACCCAGCGGTTAAATCAATACCTGTTAGAGTCACCCAGCGGTTAAATCAAGAGTCACCCATTACAATACCTGTTAGAGTCACCCAGCGGTTAAATCAATACCTGTTAGAGTCACCCAGCGGTTAAATCAATACATGTTAGAGTCACCCAGTGGTTACATCAATACATGTTAGAGTCACCCAGTGGTTACATCAATACCTGTTAGAGTCACCCAGTGGTTAAATCAATACCTGTTAGAGTCACCCAGCGGTTAAATCAATACCTGTTAGAGTCACCCAGTGGTTACATCAATACATGTTAGAGTCACCCAGTGGTTAAATCAATACCTGTTAGAGTCACCCAGCGGTTACATCAATACATGTTAGTCACCCAGCGGTTAAATCAATACATGTCACCCAGCGGTTAAATCAATACATGTCACCCAGCGGTTACATGTTAGAGTCACCCAGCGGTTACATCTGTGAGTGTTTCTGGGTGAGTCTCTAAGAGCTTTCCACGTCTGGGTTGTACAACATTTGCCCATTATTCTTTTTTTTAGTTCTTCAAGCTCTGTCAAGTTGGTTGTTGATCGTTGCTAGACAACCATTCTCAAGTCTTGCCGTAGATTTTCAAGCAGATTTAAGTCAAAACTAGGGGCCTCCCAAGTGGCGCAGCGGTCTAAGGCACTGCATCGTGATCCCTGGCTGTGTCACAACCGGCCGTGATCGGGAGTCCCATAGGGCAGAGCACAATTGGCCCATCGTTGTTCTGGTTAGGGGAGGGTTTGGTCGAGCGTAGTCCTGGTTAGGGGAGGGTTTGGTCCAGCGTAGTCCTGGTTAGGGGAGGGTTTGGCCCAGCGTCGTCCTGGTTAGGGGAGGGTTTGGCCCAGCGTCGTCCTGGTTAGGGGAGGGTTTGGCCCAGCGTTCTGGTTAGGGGAGGGTTTGGTCGAGCGTTGTTCTGGTTAGGGGAGGGTTTGGCCCATCGTTGTTCTGGTTAGGGGAGGGTTTGGCCCAGCGTCGTCCTGGTTAGGGGAGGGTTTGGCCCAGCGTTCTGGTTAGGGGAGGGTTTGGCCCAGCGTTGTTCTGGTTAGGGGAGGGTTTGGCCCATCATTGTTCTGGTTAGGGGAGGGTTTGGTCCAGCGTTGTTCTGGTTAGGGGAGGGTTTGGCCCAGCGTTGTTCTGGTTAGGGGAGGGTTTGGCCCATCGTTGTTCTGGTTAGGGGAGGGTTTGGCCCAGCGTCGTCCTGGTTAGGGGAGGGTTTGGCCCAGCGTTCTGGTTAGGGGAGGGTTTGGCCCAGCGTTCTGGTTAGGGGAGGATTTGGTCCAGCGTAGTCCTGGTTAGGGGAGGGTTTGGCCCATCGTTGTTCTGGTTAGGGGAGGGTTTGGTCCAGCGTTGTTCTGGTTAGCGGAGGGTTTGGCCCATCGTTGTTCTGGTTAGGGGAGGGTTTGGTCCAGCGTCGTCCTGGTTAGGGGAGGGTCATTGGTGCGGCTGGCTTCCGGGGTGAGCAGGCGGGTCTTTAAGAAGTGCGGTTAGTCGGGTCATGACTCGACCTCCGCGTCCCGAGCCCTTTGGGGA
>NC_088405.1:12563676-12568676 GCF_034236695.1 Oncorhynchus nerka
TTTCAGAAGTGGAATAAGCCCAGATAGTCGCTCCTGTTCCTTTCAGAAGTGGAATAAGCCCAGAGAGAGAGTCGCTCCTTTTCCTTTCAGAAGTAGAATAAGCCCAGAGAGAGAGTCGCTCCTGTTCCTTTCATAAGTGGAATAAGCCCAGAGAGTCCCTCCTTTTCCTTTCAGAAGTAGAATAAGCCCAGAGAGAGAGTCGCTCCTGTTCCTTTCAGAAGTGGAATAAGCCCAGAGAGTCGCTCCTGTTCCTTTCATAAGTGGAATAAGCCCAGAGAGAGAGTCGCTCCTGTTCCTTTCAGAAGTGGAATAAGCCCAGAGAGAGAGTCGCTCCTTTTCCTTTCAGAAGTGGAATAAGCCCAGAGAGAGAGTCGCTCCTGTTCCTTTCAGAAGTGGAATAAGCCCAGAGAGAGAGTCGCTCCTGTTCCTTTCAGAAGTGGAATAAGCCCAGAGAGAGAGTCGCTCCTGTTCCTTTCAGAAGTAGAATAAACCCAGAGAGAGAGTCGCTCCTGTTCCTTTCAGAAGTAGAATAAACCCAGAGAGAGAGTCGCACCTGTTCCTTTCATAAGTTGAATAAGCCCAGAGAGAGTCCCTCCTGTTCCTTTCACAAGTGGAATAAGCCCAGAGAGTCGCTCCTGTTCCTTTCATAAGTAGAATAAGCCCACTGCCAGAGAAGGAGTCTAATTGCTGACATACTAAATCCATCATTTGAAACTAAGCAGACAAATTGCTATTGTTGTATATACACACACACACACACACACACACACACACACACACACACACACCCTGCTGAACTATCTCTCTACAACACACACATCTCGATCTCAAGCAGTGGAACGTGTTTACCCTAATGGTGAACTTTATTCCAATGCTTCACCTCTTATTAAGTGAGGTTGGTCTGATGTCCTCTATCAGCTCCTTTCCCCTTATTGGGCCCACTGCAGCTACTAATAATGCACTGTTTCTCTCTGTGTGTGTGTGTGTGTGTGTGTGTGTGTGTGTGTGTGTGTGTGTGTGTGTGTGTGTGTGTGTCCTGATAAGGAGAAGCTTCTCAACAGTAGCACGTTCCGTTTGAAAACAATAGATAATAAATAATAAACAATAAAACAATAGCATCGCCAAGTCTTTGCATAATCTGAATTCATTTCCTGACTCGTCTGGGGTTTTGTTGAAACTTAATTGCCTTTTTTCTTTTTTTTTCCTTTTGTCTCCCGAGAGAGAAACAAACATACAACGTACCGAAGTAAAGCATCTCTCCTGTTGGCATCTCGGCACTACTGAGAGTGTGTGTGTCTGTAAAAACAATGCCTGTGTGTGTGTGTGTGTGTGTGTCCAGAACAATGCAGAGCGTCTGCGCAGGGCGACAGAGAGACTGCGTGGTCCTGTAGTCTTCAGTCAGGAGCCAGCTGTCAGGAAAACACAGCTGAGGTCCTTCAGCCAGTATGTGGAGGTCAGGCCAGGTGAGAGAGACGCACACATCTCCACACAAATACAACACACACACACATGTATAAATACACACACATAAATACACACACACACAGTAGACACTATCCCTCCTCTCCCCATGGCACCATACAGTGTCTCTCAGAACACACCCCTCTGTGGTTGTATATGTGGTCTCTAAAGGGGTCTCACTGTGTGGCCCATGAGGTGTGAATGTCTCACAAATCAGGTTCAACATCTTACTCTCCCTCCCTCCCCCTCTGTCTCTCTCCTCTCTGTCCCTCTCTCCCCTCTCTCCTCTCTGTCTCCCTCCCTCCCTCTCTCTCTCTCCTCTCTGTCCCTCTCTCCCTCCCCTCTCTCTCTCCTCTCTGTCCCCCTCCCTCCCCTCTCTCTCTCCTCTCTGTCCCCCTCCCTCCCCTCTCTGTCCCTCTCTCCCTCCCCTCTCTCTCTCCTCTCTGTCCCTCTCTCCCTCCCCTCTCTCTCTCCTCTCTGTCCCTCTCTCCCTCCCCTCTCTCTCCCCTCCCTCCCTCTCTCTCACCCCTCCCTCCCTATCCCTCCCTCCCTCTCTCTCTCCTCTCTCCCTATCCCTCTATGTCCCCACCTCCCTCTCCTCTCCCCCTCCCTCCCTCCCCTCTCTCTCTCTCGCTCACTATCCCTCTCTCTCTCCTCTCTCCCTCACTATCCCTCTCTCCTCTCTCCCTCCCTCTGTCCCTCTCTGTCTCCCTATCCCTCTCTCTCCCTCACTATCCCTCTCTCTCCTCTCTCCCTCCCTCTGTCCCTCTCTGTCCCCCTCCCTCTGACCCTTTCTGTCCCCCCTCCCATCCCTCTCTTCTTGTCTTCCAGAGGTAAAGCGTCAGAGATCAGTACCAGAGGATCAGAGACGGACGGGCGAGGAGAGAGGACTGGCACCAGACACCGATGCTCGCAAGCCTTATGAAGATGAAGTAATTTATGCATAGATAATTCATCTCTCTTTCCCTCCCTCCATCCCTACATCCCTCCTTCCCTTCCTCCCTCCTCTCTTTCCATCCCTCTTTCCCTACATCCCTCCTTCCCTTCCTCCCTCCTCTCTTTCCATCCCTCCTTCCCTTCCTCCCTCCTCTCTTTCCATTCCTCCTTCCCTACATCCCTCCTTCCCTTCCTCCCTCCTCTCTTTCCATCCCTCCTTCCCTTCCTCCCTCCTCTCTTTCCATCCCTCCTTCCCTTCCTCCCTCCTCTCTTTCCATCCCTCCTTCCCTTCCTCCCTCCTCTCTTTCCATCCCTCCTTCCCTTCCTCCCTCCTCTCTTCCCTCCCTCCCTCCTCCTTCCCTTCCTCCCTCCTCTCTTTCCCTCCTTCCTTCCTTCCTCCCTCCTCTCTTTCCCTCCTTCCCTTCCTCCCTCCTCTCTTTCCTCCCTCCTTCCCCTTCCTCCCTTCTCTTTCCCTCCCTCCCTCCTTCCTTCCCTTCCTCCCTCCTTTCCCTTCCTCCCTCCCTCCCTCCCTCCCTCCCTCCTTCCCTCCCTCCTTCCCTTCCTCCCTCCTCCCTCCCTCCCTCCCTCCCTCCCTCCCCCCCTCCCTCCTTCCCTCCCTCCCTCCATCCCTCCTCTCCCTCCCTCCCTCCTTCCTTCCTTCCTTCCCTCCCTCCCTCCCTCCCTCTGATAAGGTGGATCATTTCCTCTGTCTTGTTCAAACGTGGTCTCCTGAAAACGCTGGGGACAAGAGGCTCTTTCCTCCTCTTCTTCTTCCTGTCTTTTGTATGTTTCTTTAGATGTCCGTCTGGCGCACCGTAAAGCCTCTGCATCA
The DNA here is from genome assembly GCF_034236695.1 of Oncorhynchus nerka. Taxonomy (NCBI): domain Eukaryota; kingdom Metazoa; phylum Chordata; class Actinopteri; order Salmoniformes; family Salmonidae; genus Oncorhynchus; species Oncorhynchus nerka. The sequence continues at coordinate 12,566,906 of NC_088405.1, forward strand.
GCCCTGCACCTGGCCCATAACTGGAAGATAACTGGCAGATAACTGGCCTATAACTGGCCTATAACTGGCAGATAACTGGCCTATAACTGGCAGATAACTGGCCTATAACTGGCAGATAACTGGCCTATAACTGGCAGATAACTGGCCTATAACTGGCAGATAACTGGCAGATAACTGGCAGACAACTGGCCTATAACTGGCAGATAACTGGCCTATAACTGGCAGATAACTGGCCTATAACTGGCAGATAACTGGCCTATAACTGGCAGATAACTGACCTATAACTGGCAGATAACTGGCAGATAACTGGCCTATAACTGGCAGATAACTAGCCGATAACTGGCAGATAACTGGCCCATAACTGGCAGATAACTGGCCTATAACTGGCAGATAACTGACCAATAACTGGCAGATAACTGGCCTATAACTGGCCCATAACTGGCAGATAACTGGCCTATAACTGGCAGATAACTGACCAATAACTGGCAGATAACTGGCCTATACTGGCCTATAACTGGAAGATAACTGGCCTATAACTGGCCTATGACTGGCAGATAACTGGCCTATAACTGGCAGATAACTGGCCCATAACTGGCCTATAACTGGCCCATAACTGGCAGATAACAGACCTATAACTGGCAGATAACTGACCTATAACTGGCAGATATAACTGGCAGATAACTGGCCCATAACTGGCCTATAACTGGCAGATAACTGACCTATAACTGGCAGATAACTGACCTATAACTGGCAGATAACTGGCAGAAAGCTGGCCCATAACTGGCCTATAACTGGCAGATATCTGACAGATAACTGGCCCATAACTGGCAGATAAAGGACAAGAGAAACAACAAGAGGAAGAAAGAAAGAAAAAATTCCTGCTTTTCTTTTCCCAACTCTCGTCTCCCCTCCTCCATCCTCCTCTCCTCCATCCCTCTCTCCTCTCCCCATCCTCCCCTCCTCTCCTCCATCCCTCTCCCCATCCTCCCCTCCTCTCCTCCATCCCTCCCCCATCTCCTCCCCTCCTCCTCCATCCCTCTCTCCCCCCTCCCTCTCCTCCCTCTCCCCCATCCTCCCCTCCTCTCCTCCATCCCTCTCCCCATCTCCCCATCCTCTCCCCCATCCCTCTCCCCATCCTCCCCTCCTCTCCTCCATCCCTCTCTCCTCTCCCCATCCTCCCCTCCTCTCCTCCATCCCTCTCCCCATCCTCCCCTCCTCCTCCATCCCTCTCTCCTCTCCCCATCCTCCCCTCCTCTCCTCCATCCCTCTCTCCTCTCCTTTAGATATGTCAATCAGAGACCACTTCTTCATTCCCCTCCACAAAGAGATATCCTGTATTGATCTAAGGAAGAGAGGAGGAGGGTGGGGGGATTTTAATTATTACAGTAGCAAGATACCGCTGCTCAGAGAGAGAGAGAGAGAGAATGACTACTTACTTGTGTCACAGGAGACTCAGAGTCCTCTGCCTCACTCTCCTCCCCCTCTCCCCTACCTCCCTGACTCCCCTCTCCTACCTCCCTGACTCCCCCTCTCCTACCTCCCTGACTCCCCCTCTCCTACCTCCCTGACCCCCTCTCCCCTACCTCCCTGACTCCCCTCTCCTACCTCCCTGACCCCCTCTCCTACCTCCCTGACCCCCTCTCCTACCTCCCTGACTCCCCTCTCCTACCTCCCTGACCCCCCTCTCCTACCTCCCTGACTCCCCTCTCCCCTACCTCCCTGACCCCCTCTCCTACCTCCCTGACCCCCCTCTCCTACCTCCCTGACCCCC
>NC_088405.1:12573676-12576176 GCF_034236695.1 Oncorhynchus nerka
GGAGCATAAATGTGTATCACAAGAGAAAAAGGTTTGGGTGGAGGCGCGTGTGTCGGGAGGGAACTAGTCAGTGTTTCTGACTACAGTGTTTCCAAGTGTGTCGACTAGAACTAAAACGCTCAAATACAAGTGGCTTTCTTCTCTGGTAAAGCTTTGCTGTCTATCTCTAGCCACCGCTCTCTGAAGAGGGAGGGAGACCAAAACAACAACCACAACAAGGGAACAATAGCAACAACAAGGCGGCCATTATCGTGGGGCCTTTTCAGTCTTCTAATGAAAGACTTCTGTTTAAAAGAAAACCTCCTCTCTCCCTTTCTTCTCTCTCCCCCGTTTAATCAATTATAATGTTTTGATGCTGTATGTGATTCCTGTTTCATGAGGAATTCTAACCCCTCTGTCTCTCTGTCCTCTCTTTCATTCTGTTTGTCTCTCTGTCCTCTGTCTTTCATTCTGTTTGCCTCTGTCTTTCATTCTGTTTGTCTCTGTCTTTCATTCTGTTTGTCTCTCTGTCCTCTGTCTTTCATTCTGTTTGTCTCTCTGTCCTCTGTCTTTCATTCTGTTTGTCTCTCTGTCCTCTGTCTTTCATTCTGTTTGTCTCTCTGTCCTCTCTTTCATTCTGTTTGTCTCTGTCTTTCATTCTGTTTGTCTCTCTGTCCTCTCTTTCATTCTGTTTGTCTCTCTGTCCTCTGTCTTTCATTCTGTTTGTCTCTCTGTCCTCTGTCTTTCATTCTGTTTGTCTCTGTCTTTCATTCTGTTTGTCTCTCTGTCCTCTCTTTCATTCTGTTTGTCTCTCTGTCCTCTGTCTTTCATTCTGTTTGTCTCTGTCTTTCATTCTGTTTGTCTCTCTGTCCTCTCTTTCATTCTGTTTGTCTCTCTGTCCTCTGTCTTTCATTCTGTTTGTCTCTGTCTTTCATTCTGTTTGTCTCTCTGTCCTCTGTCTTTCATTCTGTTTGTCTCTCTGTCCTCTGTCTTTCATTCTGTTTGTCTCTCTGTCCTCTGTCTTTCATTCTGTTTGTCTCTCTGTCCTCTGTCTTTCATTCTGTTTGTCTCTCTGTCCTCTGTCTTTCATTCTGTTTGTCTCTCTGTCCTCTGTCTTTCATTCTGTCTGTCCTCCCTCTTCTTCTCTCTCTTCTCCTCCGTCTCCCCCTCTTCTCTCTCTTCTCCTCCGTCTCCCCCTCTTCTCTCTCTTCTCCTCCGTCTCCCCCTCTTCTCTCTCTCTCTTCTCCTCCGTCTCCCCCTCTTCTCTCTGTCTTCTCCTCCGTCTCCCCCTCTTCTCTCTGTTCTCCCTCTACCAGAAGGCGTTCAAAGACACCAGTCAGTACGTTGTCGGGAGCTGTCTGCTCTGGAGAGCGAGCAGCGCCACATCGACGCCCGGGCGGCGCGCGTGGAGAAGAGGCTACGCTATCTCATGGACACAGGTACCAAGCCCAATTACACTGGAAAACTGTTTTGGCAAATTGAGCGTTTCACACAAACTCTCACGGAGTTGGGGAAGTGTGTGTGAGGCTGTAGTGTCCCAAATGACACCCTATTCCCTACGTAGTGCTCACTACTTTTATGGAGCCCAATGCACTATATAAGGAATAGAGCTCCATTTGGGATACGGTGTGGAATCTTTGAAGCAGTGAATGTTGTGTAGCTACGGAGGGAAGGAGGGAGGGAGGCGATACGAGGGGCTGGCTGGTGGATATGAAAAGGGGGGAGGAAATGGGGGAGAGTGGGAGTAGAGGGTGATAGAAGGGGGAGAAGGAGGATAGATGGTGGGAGAGCGAGGGGGGGAGAGAAGGGGAGACCTCTCTGGGCCAGGGTGATAAGAGAGTCTTCATGGGAAATGATAACCAGGCCTGATAGTGTCCCACCAGTGTGGTGGGGGGGGGAGCCCCCAGCCAGCCTGATAGTGGGGGGGGGGGGGAGCCCAGCCAGCCTGCTCAGCTCACATTGAACAGTGTGCTCAGCCATGCATAGCCCCCCCTCCCCCAGTACATATCTGGTCTTCAATGATATGCAGCAGAAGGGGAGAGGTGGATGATTGGTGGGGGTTAAGTGAGAGGGGGGGGGCATTTAAAATAATGCAAGAGGTAACACACACACTGAGAGCACGACACACACACACTTAACCCAACATACACACACAGACTCACACACTCAAAAGTGTGATCTTTTGGCTTCCATACAGGCTGATTGGTGTGGTTGGAAAGCGTTGGCTGGTGGGTAACCTTGTATAGACATGAAACAGACAGGTGTCTGAGCCAAGGGGCTCGGTTCCATTGAGTCCTGAACTGAAATAACAGAATAGGACTGCGGCACAAATTGTACCCTATTCCCTACATTGTGCACTACTTTTGACCAGATCTCCCATAGGGCTCCCGTCTAAAGTAGTGCACTTTATAGGGAATAGGGTGCCATTTGGGATGCGGGCTAGCATTCTGTTACTGCTACTAGACCATTTATCCTCACAACAGAGCGGGCTTCGGAAAAAGGGAAGAAAAGAGAGAGGGGA